>NW_026878246.1:0-105542 GCF_032173495.1 Musca vetustissima | reverse complement strand
CTTTAAATAAATCCACGCCTCAGTTGGCCCTTGAAAAATATTCTTTAATAAATCCACGCCTCAGTTGGCCCTTGAAAAATATTCTTTAATAAATCCACGCCTCAGTTGGCCCTTGAAAAATATTCTTTAATAAATCCACGCCTCAGTTGGCCCTTGAAAAATATTCTTTAATAAATCCACGCCTCAGTTGGCCCTTGAAAAATATTCTTTAATAAATCCACGCCTCAGTTGGCCCTTGAAAAATATTCTTTAATAAATCCACGCCTCAGTTGGCCCTTGAAAAATATTCTTTAATAAATCCACGCCTCAGTTGGCCCTTGAAAAATATTCTTTAACAAATCCACGCCTCAGTTGGCCCTTGAAAAATATTCTTTAATAAATCCACGCCTCAGTTGGCCCTTGAAAAATATTCTTTAATAAATCCACGCCTCAGTTGGCCCTTGAAAAATATTCTTTAATAAATCCACGCCTCAGTTGGCCCTTGAAAAATATTCTTTAATAAATCCACGCCTCAGTTGGCCCTTGAAAAATATTCTTTAATAAATCCACGCCTCAGTTGGCCCTTGAAAAATATTCTTTAATAAATCCACGCCTCAGTTGGCCCTTGAAAAATATTCTTTAATAAATCCACGCCTCAGTTGGCCCTTGAAAAAATATTCTTTAATAAATCCACGCCTCAGTTGGCCCTTGAAAAATATTCTTTAATAAATCCACGCCTCAGTTGGCCCTTGAAAAATATTCTTTAATAAATCCACGCCTCAGTTGGCCCTTGAAAAATATTCTTTAATAAATCCACGCCTCAGTTGGCCCTTGAAAAATATTCTTTAATAAATCCACGCCTCAGTTGGCCCTTGAAAAATATTCTTTAATAAATCCACGCCTCAGTTGGCCCTTGAAAAATATTCTTTAATAAATCCACGCCTCAGTTGGCCCTTGAAAAATATTCTTTAATAAATCCACGCCTCAGTTGGCCCTTGAAAAATATTCTTTAATAAATCCACGCCTCAGTTGGCCCTTGAAAAATATTCTTTAATAAATCCACGCCTCAGTTGGCCCTTGAAAAATATTCTTTAATAAATCCACGCCTCAGTTGGCCCTTGAAAAATATTCTTTAATAAATCCACGCCTCAGTTGGCCCTTGAAAAATATTCTTTAATAAATCCACGCCTCAGTTGGCCCTTGAAAAAATATTCTTTAATAAATCCACGCCTCAGTTGGCCCTTGAAAAATATTCTTTAATAAATCCACGCCTCAGTTGGCCCTTGAAAAATATTCTTTAATAAATCCACGCCTCAGTTGGCCCTTGAAAAATATTCTTTAATAAATCCACGCCTCAGTTGGCCCTTGAAAAATATTCTTTAATAAATCCACGCCTCAGTTGGCCCTTGAAAAATATTCTTTAATAAATCCACGCCTCAGTTGGCCCTTGAAAAATATTCTTTAATAAATCCACGCCTCAGTTGGCCCTTGAAAAATATTCTTTAATAAATCCACGCCTCAGTTGGCCCTTGAAAAATATTCTTTAATAAATCCACGCCTCAGTTGGCCCTTGAAAAATATTCTTTAATAAATCCACGCCTCAGTTGGCCCTTGAAAAATATTCTTTAATAAATCCACGCCTCAGTTGGCCCTTGAAAAATATTCTTTAATAAATCCACGCCTCAGTTGGCCCTTGAAAAAATATTCTTTAATAAATCCACGCCTCAGTTGGCCCTTGAAAAATATTCTTTAATAAATCCACGCCTCAGTTGGCCCTTGAAAAATATTCTTTAATAAATCCACGCCTCAGTTGGCCCTTGAAAAATATTCTTTAATAAATCCACGCCTCAGTTGGCCCTTGAAAAATATTCTTTAATAAATCCACGCCTCAGTTGGCCCTTGAAAAATATTCTTTAATAAATCCACGCCTCAGTTGGCCCTTGAAAAATATTCTTTAATAAATCCACGCCTCAGTTGGCCCTTGAAAAATATTCTTTAATAAATCCACGCCTCAGTTGGCCCTTGAAAAATATTCTTTAATAAATCCACGCCTCAGTTGGCCCTTGAAAAATATTCTTTAATAAATCCACGCCTCAGTTGGCCCTTGAAAAATATTCTTTAATAAATCCACGCCTCAGTTGGCCCTTGAAAAATATTCTTTAATAAATCCACGCCTCAGTTGGCCCTTGAAAAATATTCTTTAATAAATCCACGCCTCAGTTGGCCCTTGAAAAAATA
The DNA here is from genome assembly GCF_032173495.1 of Musca vetustissima. Lineage (NCBI taxonomy): Eukaryota > Metazoa > Arthropoda > Insecta > Diptera > Muscidae > Musca > Musca vetustissima. The sequence goes on along the minus strand of NW_026878246.1, from coordinate 103,325 downwards.
TTCTTTAATAAATCCACGCCTCAGTTGGCCCTTGAAAAATATTCTTTAATAAATCCACGCCTCAGTTGGCCCTTGAAAAATATTCTTTAATAAATCCACGCCTCAGTTGGCCCTTGAAAAATATTCTTTAATAAATCCACGCCTCAGTTGGCCCTTGAAAAATATTCTTTAATAAATCCACGCCTCAGTTGGCCCTTGAAAAATATTCTTTAATAAATCCACGCCTCAGTTGGCCCTTGAAAAATATTCTTTAACAATAAATTTCTCTTTTTGTTTCTGTATCGGAAATTATCCGACGAAGGCAACAGCAGCTTGAAAAAATATTCTGTTGATACATTTCATTATTTGTGGGGGCCAACAATAACATATTTGAACTTCTGCATAAAACACATACATGTATATTAGGTACACAATTTACGTATGTGCGGATATATGTGGTGATATAGGGTGGAACGAAAAAAATATAAATAAATTTTCAAAACAAAAAATCTCAGGGAAAAAATCCTGCAATCAATGAATTATGAGGGGGCTACTCATTTAGACCTTGCCAGATTCAAAAAAGTTAAAAACAATGTAGCATTATTTTCGATCCTTCCATTCCACCCTAATATCCGATAACCATGACTGATTATTGTGATTTAGTAAATTGACGTTGCTATCATTTTTTATCTTTGTTATTATTGCGTTATCATCTTTACCCCTTTATAAATAGACGCCATGCTCATTCCTCCCACCCGGCCACTATCGAATCGAAATTCCAAGTGTTTGAAAATAGGAATTAATAGACAAATATCTATGGGTGGAAGAGATGCAGATCATGCGATAACATCGTGACTCTGCGAATATAAATGACAAACGAAATGCTATGATCACGTTCTTGGGCAAATATGTAAATTGCCATGTGTGTGTTCGGAAAATAAGCCTGGACCGATTTATTTGCTAAATATTTGTTTGTTTAATGGGCGATATTATTTATTCGATTTGTTGAGGAAATTTACTGAAAATGTTTGCAATATTTAAATAAAATGTATTTATAGAAGAAGAAAAAAATCAGAAAATAAATATTGGGTCATCTTCTAATAGGGAGAGGATTGGAAATTTTATGAGAAATTACTTAATTGGTGGATGGGTGCGTATACGTTGTGTTATTAGTTATACGCAACCAGAGCTGTTAAGAAAAATTACTCTTTAAAAAATCCACGCCTTTGGTGAACCTTGAAAAATTAGTCTTTAAAAAATCCACGCCTTTGGTGAACCTTGAAAAATTAGTCTTTAAAAAATCCACGCCTTTGGTGAACATTGAAAAATTAGTCTTTAAAAATCCACGCCTTAGCCCTAATGCGTGAAAAAATATACTTTAAGAAATCCATACCTTAGCCCTAATGCGTGAAAAAATATTCTTTAAGAAATCCATGCCTTAGCCCTAAGGCGTGAAAAAATATTCTTTAAGAAATCCACGCCTTAGGGCTACTTGAAAAACCGATTTTTTAAAAAATCCACGCCATCCATTTAATTCCTATTTATGCGTTCAATGTGACGTATACATTGTGACAATAGTCATACGCCCCAGGTTCAAAGTCAAATTCCTTAAGGAATCCACGCCTTTGGTGAGCCTTGAAAAATATTCTTTAAAAAATCCAAGCATTGTTAGGGTTCTAAACAAATAATCTTGTTAGGGCTACCTGAAAAAATATTCTTTAAATAATCCAAGCCTTGTGTAGGGCCTTGACAAAATATTCTTTAAATAATCCAAGCCTTGTGTAGGGCCTTGACAAAATATTCTTTAAATAATCCACGACTTGTGTAGGGCCTTGAAAAAATATTCTTTAAATAATCCACGCCTTGTGTAGGGCCTTGAAAAAATATTCTTTAAAAAATCCACGCCTCTTGTGGACCCTTGAAAAAATATTCTTTAAATAATCCACGCCTTGTGTAGGGCCTTAAAAAAATATTCTTTAAATAATGCACGCCTTGAAAAAATATTCTTTAAATAATCCAAGCCTTGTGGAGGGCCTTGACAAAATATTCTTTAAATAATCCACGCCTTGTGTAGGGCCTTGAAAAAATATGCTTTAAATAATCCACGCCTTATGTAGGGCCTTGAAAAAATATTCTTTAAATAATCCACGCCTTGTGTAGGGCCTTGAAAAAATATTCTTTAAATAATCCACGCCTTGTGTAGGGCCTTGAAAAAATATTCTTTAAATAATCCACGCCTTGTGTAGGGCCTTGAAAAAATATTCTTTAAAAAATCCACGCCTCTTGTGGATCCTTGAAAAAATATTCTTTAAAAAATCCACGCCTTGTGTAGGGCCTTGAAAAAATATTCTTTAAAAAATCCACGCCTCTTGTGGACCCTTGAAAAAATATTCTTTAAATAATCCACGCCTTGTGTAGGGCCTTGAAAAAATATTCTTTAAAAAATCCACGCCTCTTGTGGATCCTTGAAAAAATATTCTTTAAAAAATCCACGCCTCTTGTGGACCCTTGAAAAAAATTCTTTAAATAATCCACGCCTTGTGTAGGGCCTTGAAAAAAATTCTTTAAATAATCCAGGCCCTTGTGTAGGGCCTTGAAAAAATATTCTTTAAATAATCCACGCCTTGTGTAGAGCCTTGAAAAAATATTCTTTAAATAATCCACGCCTTGAAAAAATATTCCTTAAAAAATCCACACCTTGTTGGCTACTTGAAAAAATATTCTTTAAAAAATCCACGCCTTAGGGCTACTTGAAAAAATATTCTTTAAAAAATCCACGCCATACTTTCAATTCCTATTTATGGGGTCAATGTGACGTATACATTGTGACAATAGTCATACGCCCCAGGTTCAAAGTCATATTCCTTAAGAAATCCACGCCTTTGGTGAGCCTTGAAAAATATTCTTTAAAAAATCCAAGAATTGTTAGGGTTCTAAAAAATATTCTTCAAAAATTGCAAACCTTGCTAGGGCTACCTGAAAATATATTCTTTAAAAAATCTACGCCTTAGAGATACTTGAAAAAATATTCTTTAAAAACCCTTAAATTTCTATTTGTGGGTTCAATGTGGCGTATACATTGTGACAATAGTCATACGCCCCAGGTTTTAAGTCGAATTATTTTCATTAATTTAAATCTATTTCAATTTTTGAAGATGTTCCCATTCATTTTAAGTTGTTTTTTTTTCAGTTTCTTTGTAGAAATTACTGCCATCTTGTCATCGGTAGTTTTCCTCACAATTGCAAACATTAGAAATGAATGTCAATAATAAAAATATAATTTATGTAATGACCAGACCAGGCCCCAGAGCACATTACACCCCCATGACACATTGTGTATAATGGCTAATTTTTTTTTTCTTGCATTGTCATGCACATTATTCAATACACGCGCCTACTTTCTTGCTTTTACTAATAGAAAATTCGACAGGGGCGTAGGTAAGGTTTACTTCAATGAAAGCGAAGTATCTCCCAGAGGATTACTGGAAATCAAATACAAAATTTCGATTCCCCAAAAACTGAATTTCTTCTGAGAAAAATTTTAACATCTTCAAATGAAGATTACCTAACTACGCCTCTGGATGTCCAAGTTGGTCACTTGCATGTCTGATTATTGTTATTAGTGATGTAAATAAACGATCAAACCTCTGTTGACAATGTCAGCGGCGTCATAAACAAAATGAATTAATGGCATAAAGGAACCAAAAACTGAAAAAATAGAGACAAAAATAAACAGCAACAAAAACAAGTACAAAGTCATTCACTTGAATGCATGGACATGAGCACAGTGCATGACCATCAAAGCAACAACAACAACGATATGCAATGCAACCAATATATCTATTGCAAAATTACAACAACGATGAGCAGTCGTAAATTTTACATTTCCGACCAGAGGTCTCCATAGGCTTGGATTTTTTAAAGAATATTTTTCAAAAGCCAAATACTCTACTTATTTAAAAATTCAAGGGTGTATAAGGCCGTAAATTTTTTAAGGAATGTTTTTTCAGGGGCCTATACAACCTTAAAAATATGAAAATAATTTGACTTTGAACCTGGGGCGTATGACTATTGTCACAATGTATACGCCACATTGAACCAAAAGATAATAATTGATAAATTTTTTGTTAAGCATATTTTTTCAAGGCTCTACCAAAGGCGTGGATTTTTTAAAGAATATTTTTTCAAGGGTCTACACAAGGCGTGGATTTTTTAAAGAATATTTTTTCAAGGGTCTACACAAGGCTTGGATTTTTTAAAGAATATTTTTTCTAGGGCTATAAAATATTTTCAAGACTATTAATTAAAATAATTTTACATAGAACCTGGGGCGTATGATGTATGTCACAATTCATACGTCACATTGTACCCATAAATATGAGTTGAATGCTTTTAAGGAATACTCTTCCATAGAGTTGAGAAGGGTGTACAAGAGGCCTGGATTTTTAAAGAATATTTTTTCAAGAGTCTACCAAAGGCGTGTATTTTTTTAAGAATATTTTTTCAAGGGTCTACACAAGGTGTGGATTTTTTAAAGATTATTTTTTCAAGGCTCTACACAAGGTGTGGATTTTTTAAAGAATATTTTTTCAAGGGTCTACACAAGGCGTGGATTTTTTAAAGAATATTTTTTCAAGGTTCCAAACAAGGCGTGGATTTTTTAAAGAATATCTTTTCAGGGGTCTACACAAGGCGTGGATTTTTTAACGAATTTTTTTTTCAAGGCTCTACACAAGGCGTGGATTTTTTAAAGAATATTTTTTCAAGGCTCTACACAAGGCGTGGATTTTTTAAAGAATATTTTTCGAAAGGCCATACAAGAGGCGTGGATTTTTTAAAGAATATTTTTCCAAAGGCCATACAAGAGGCGTGGATTTTTTAAAGAATATTTTTCAAGGTTCCAAACAAGGCGTGGATTTTTTAAAGACTATTTTTTCAAGGTTCCAAACAAGGCGTGGATTTTTTAAAGAATATTTTTTCAAGGTTCCAAACAAGGCGTGGATTTTTTAAAGAATATTTTTTCAAGGTTCCAAACAAGGCGTGGATTTTTTAAAGAATATTTTTTCAAGGTTCCAAACAAGGCGTGGATTTTTTAAAGAATATTTTTTCAAGGGTCTACACAAGGCGTGGATTTTTTAAAGAATATTTTTTCAATGGTCGGTCTACACAAGGCGTGGATTTTTTAAAGAAGACTTTTTTCAAGGGTCCACCACAAGAGGCGTGGATTTTTTAAAGAAGACTTTTTTCAAGGGTCCACCACAAGAGGCGTGGATTTTTTAAAGAAGACTTTTTTCAAGGGTCCACCACAAGAGGCGTGGATTTTTTAAAGAAGACTTTTTTCAAGGGTCCACCACAAGAGGCGTGGATTTTTTAAAGAAGACTTTTTTCAAGGGTCCACCACAAGAGGCGTGGATTTTTTAAAGAAGACTTTTTTCAAGGGTCCACCACAAGAGGCGTGGATTTTTTAAAGAAGACTTTTTTCAAGGGTCCACCACAAGAGGCGTGGATTTTTTAAAGAAGACTTTTTTCAAGGGTCCACCACAAGAGGCGTGGATTTTTTAAAGAAGACTTTTTTCAAGGGTCCACCACAAGAGGCGTGGATTTTTTAAAGAATATTTTTCCATGGGTCTACACTAGGCGTGGAGTCTTTAAAGAATATTTTTTCATGGATCTACACTAGGCGTGGAGTCTTTAAAAATATTTTTTCATGGATCTATACAAGGCGTGGATTTTTTAAAGAATATTTTTTCAAGGATCTATACAAGGCGTGGATTTTTTAAAGAATATTTTTTAAGGGTCTACACAAGGCGTGGATTTTTTAAAGAATATTTTTTCAAGGGTCTACACAAGGCGTGGATTTTTTAAAAAATATTTTTTCAAGGGTATACACAAGGCGTGGATTTTTTAAAGAATATTTTTTCAAGGGTCTACACAAGGCGTGGATTTTTTAAAGAATATTTTTTCAAGGGTCGGTCTACACAAGGCGTGGATTTTTTAAAGAATATTTTTTCAAGGGTCGGTCTACACAAGGCGTGGATTTTTTAAAGAATATTTTTTCAAGGGTCGGTCTACACAAGGCGTGGATTTTTTAAAGAATATTTTTTCAAGGGTCGGTCTACACAAGGCGTGGATTTTTTAAAGAATATTTTTTCAAGGGTCGGTCTACACAAGGCGTGGATTTTTTAAAGAATATTTTTTCAAGGGTCGGTCTACACAAGGCGTGGATTTTTTAAAGAATATTTTTTCAAGGGTCGGTCTACACAAGGCGTGGATTTTTTAAAGAATATTTTTTCAAGGGTCGGTCTACACAAGGCGTGGATTTTTTAAAGAATATTTTTTCAAGGGTCGGTCTACACAAGGCGTGGATTTTTTAAAGAATATTTTTTCAAGAGTCGGTCGGTGGATTTTTTAAAGAATATTTTTTCAAGGCTCTACACAAGGCGTGGATTTTTTACAGAATATTTTTATCAGCTACTAGTTTTAATTTTTACATTGTAAAATACCTAATACCTCCCATCCCTGTGAGGTGGGTGTGTGATTTTTGTATTATTAATGACTTCTAGCTGCATACGTTATCGCTTAACGACTAAACAAATATGAAAAATGGGGTGGGGACTCCTCCGCCAACAACTATCAATTTGAACACAATTTATAGAAATTTATTTTTATTATTGACGGCACATGTATAGCGGTTTTTAAAAATATAATTTTTTAATGTGACATTTAAAAGAAAATAACCTTGACATTAGCAGTTTCATAACCTGCTATAAAGGTTGGGAAAAAATTTGCACGACCACACATGACCTATGTAATTAATCGAGGGGGTCACATATCGCCCTAGACTTCCTAGTATACCCCAAAAATATATTTCAAAGAATCCACCCACAATGATTTCAATCCATCAACGTCACTCCCTTTCCAAGTGATGATGATGCATTTGAGTCACAAGGAATGACCTACTGAAAACTTCGCATAAATCAAGTTAACCTTGGGCCTGGACAATGCACCGGCTAAGTGAATACAAAAAAAAAAAACCCTGTAACAAAACATTTCATTGAGAGCAACAGTGATGTCAGTAATCTCCCCCAGAGTAGTGATGAGAGCCAAAAGAGAGAGAAATAATTCAATACCAACAACAATCATTTTTTTTCTCTCGCAACAAAAAGTGTAGGTTTGTTCAAGCACATCAATGACGTCAGATGCGGTTCTAGTGGTTTCCTTGTTGTTCTTTTTTTTCGTATCCTTTTCTAAGGAAGGCCAACGAAGGATCCGTCGATGATGACAATGTGTGGGATGTATTTTCCTTGTTTAAAGAATTTTCCCTTGGTTAATAGAACCCACATTGCTAGGAAGGACGACTACACGTAAATTGTTGGCATTTAGATTTGAAAATGTTGTAGCAGTGGTGGGTTCAATGACGTTTTCTCAACAAGTTGTCGTAGGTTGGCAAGAATGAAAGCAAAAACGAAGAGGGTTTGCATTTTGCACGTGCTCTTAGGGATATAGTATATGAGATATAATTTATAAAATTTCTATGTTTATGCATGATTGACGTCAATGTGGATTTACATTATTTTAATTTCGAAGTAACAAGATTATAGAGATTAAAGAAAAATTCGAGAACTTTCATTGAGGAAAAATATTTTTTTAAAGAATATTTTTCAGGGCTTGGATTTCTTAAAAATTGAAAAAAGCTAATTGAAACCAGTAAGGAAAGTAGTAAAGTCGGACGGGGCCGACTATATGATACCCTTCACCACTATGGGTATATTAAACAGGACTATTAACATGAAATTGGATGAAATAAAATATGTGATATTTATCTAAATGTGAATCTACCTAGATCTATCCATAAAGTATGTAAATCGACTTCAAACAAATATAAATAGGTCATCCGTTGGGCTATGTCTGTACTTCTAGAAAACGCAACTATGTAATTCTATGCTCAATTTTGTAAATTGTGAAAAAATTGATGTCAATCTGACTACATGAGGAGTTTGATGCCCAATTTACTTGAAATCGGGCGAAAATATATATGGAAGCTCTATGCAAATATTAAGCGATTTCAAACAAACATGTCACAGGTTAGGTTATAGTAATTACAGAACGTTTTGTTCCTATCAGCCTATTGGTTCCTTGGTGCGTCAATTACTTAAAAGCAATCTATAATAAAAGTGAGCTATATCTAAATCTGGACCGATTTTCACGAAACAAGGCAGACATCACTCTAGGCTCAATTCAGTACGTTATGCCAAATTTCGTGCAAATCGAAAGATATATAGCGACTTTGGTGCACCATTTACATGAAATCGTACGAAACTATATATGGGAGCTATATAGAAATCTGGACCGATTTTCTCGAAACTTGGCAGACATCTCTCTAGGCTCATTCCAGTACGTTATGCCAAATTTCGTGCAAATCGAAGGGTATATAGGGACTTTGGTGCACCATTTATATGAAATCGGACGAAACTATATATGGGAGCTATATAGAAATCTGGACCGATTTTCTCGAAACTTGGCAGACATCTCTCTAGGCTCATTCCAGTACGTTATGCCAAATTTCGTGCAAATCGAAGGGTATATAGGGACTTTGTTGCACCATTTATATGAAATCGGACGAAACTATATATGGGAGCTATATCTAAATCTTGGCCGATTTTCTCAAAACTTGGCATACATCACTCTAGGCTCAATTCAGTACGTTATGCCAAATTTCGTGCAAATCGAAAGATATATTGGGATTTTGGGGCACCATTTACATGAAATCGGACGAAACTATATATGGGAGCTATATCTAAATCTGGACCGATTTTCACGAAACTTGGCAGACATCATTCTAGACCTAAATGATTAGGCTGTACCAAATTTCGTGCAGATCGAAAGATATATAGGGACCGTTTACATTAAATCGGTTAAATATATATATATAATTGGCTATATCTAAATCTGAACCGATTTTTCCCAATTTCAATAGGGTTCGTCCTTCATCCAATTCGGATCATAAATGCGACCTGTACTTTGTTTAAAATTTAACATGCACAGACAGACGGACGGACGGACGGACATGCATAAATCGACTTAGAAAGTGATTCTATGCATATTCTCAAAAGGAACCATGTGTTTATCTCGTTTCCTTTTGCCTGTTACAAACATATGCACAAAGACATAATACCCTGTACCTGTGTGGTGAAGGGTATAAAAATATTCAAAAACAAGTGAAAAAGCGTTAAGTTCGTTATGGGGGAGATGCCTTAATGCTGACCGATATATTTTATTATCGCCAGGATCGAGTTTTTTTTTATCACGATAGAATTCCATAATTTGTAGGGTAAAACTGACTATTTGGAGTAACGACTATCACCTATACAATGGTAGAATACGCCTACATGGGCACAACCCCAACACACGGAACTAATCAGCTAACTATTTTAATATAAGAAGGGGGTTATATGGGAACTATCCCTAAAAGGGGGGCGAACATTTATAATTTTTGGTAGGAAGATTTGTTACCATATGCGACTACAAAATGCCAAATTTCAAGGAATTTGGTTGAAAAGTGCGCTCAAGAACCCCAAAATATCGAAAATTGGACGTTACCCTTATTTGGGGGCTACCAGAAAAAGTGGACCGATATTTACAATTTTTAGTGGAGACATTTGGCATCCAAAAAGAACTCAATGTACCAAATTTCAGCGAATTCGCTTGAAACGCGCGCTCAAGAACCCCAAAATACCGTAAATTGGGGGTACCGGTGTATGGGGGCTACCAAAAAAGTGGACCGATATTTATAATTTTTAGTGGAGACATTTGGTACCCAAAAATAACCCAATGTACCAAATTTCAGTGAATTTGGTTGAAACGCGCGCTCAAGAACCCCAAAATATCGAAAATTGGGCGAAACCCTTATATGGGGGCTACCAGAAAAAGTGGACCGATATTTATAATTTTTAGTGGAGACAGTTGGTACCCAAAAAGAACCCAATGTACCAAATTTAAGCGAATTCGGTTGAAAAACGCTCTCAAGAACCCCAAAATATCGAAAATTGGGCGGTACCCTTATATGGGGGCTATGCCTAAACGTGGACCGATATAGCCCATTTTTTGGCGATCTATCTCAATTTATTCAGAAGATAGCGTGAATACAACAGACGGACGGAATTAGAATTTTACCCTGATCAAGAATATATATACTTTATAGGGTCGGAAATTAATATTTCGATGAGTTACAAACGGAATGACAAAATTAATATATCCTCCATAATATGGTGGAGGGTATAAAAATCCTCGCCTAGTTAACTTCTTAAAAATTGGTTTTTAAAAAATCTACGCCTTATATTTTGTGGAAAAAATAGATTTTTCTACGAAGGCAGGTGCGTATGACTGTTGACGTCATGTATACGCCACGTTCGTTTCATGAGCTCAATAACACCTGAGCGTATGAATGTTACCATCATGTATACGCCACAGTGAACTCATGCAATCACAATAATTAATATTTCCACAAATGGGGAAATTTAGAGAAAATATTTTCAAGGACCCTTATATGGGATATAGCCCATCTTCGAACTTGACCTGCCTGTAGACAACAGACGACTCTATGCAAAATTTTGGCGATCTATCTCAATTCCTTCAGAAGATAACGTGATTACAACAGACGGACGGGCAGACAGACAGATGGACATTGCTAGATCGTCTTAGAATTTTACCCTGATCAAGGTCGGAAATGGTGGAGGATATAAAAAACCACGACTTGTTAGCAGCTTGAAAAAAATATTAAAAAAATCCACATCTTGTTAGCTGCTTGAAAAAAATATTTAAAAAATCCACGCCTTGTTAGCTGCTTGAAAAAAATATTTAAAAAATCCACGCCTTGTTAGCTGCTTGAAAAAAATATTTAATAAAATCCACGCCTTGTTACGTCTTGAAAAATAGTTTTCAAAAAATTGACGCCTTATATTACGGACGCAGGTGCGTATGACTGTTATCGTCATGTATACGCCAACTTCTATTCATAGATCCCAAGAACATCTGGGCGTATGACTGTTGCCGTCATGTATACGCCACCGTGGACTCATGCAATCACAATTAATATTTCCACAAATGTGGAAATTTTGAAGAAAATATTTTCAAAGACCCAAGTAAGACTGGAATTTGTTATTCCAATATTTAATACAACTACATCATTGCCATACTTTTTTCATTGAATTTTAACACCATGGTGTTAAATGGTAACACTTTTAATTTTTCAATTTGTTCTACATGTCCACGTCACGGTCCATAATTTTGTGTTTTTGGCACGCGTATAAAATCACGTAGATGTGTAATTTTTTCCCCTCATTGATTATAATTGCTTATACATATATAAGTTTGTTCTCGCCATTGTAATTTATAAATAACATTTTGCGGATCAATGTCATTTGAACGCATTGGGTTGAAGCGACTCAGTTCCTAATTTTTTGTTAAATAAAAAATAGAAATATAGTAGGCTTAATATTTCGTAAAATTCTATGTGGGATCTACTTCACCATATCGAATTATTAACAGGTGTATTTCACGGTATTTACAACCTGTAAATCAAACCCAATTTATTACGACAATGGTGACGTATAATTGACGACAACACTTATACGCCAACTATGCCCATTGTAATTTTTTTCTTTCGCAGAACATTTCACACTTCATTTCTGCCCAACCCTATGCTAATAGAGCCGATAAGATTGACACTTGTTTGACGTTAAATTGAATTTGTTCAATTAATTAGCATCGACAGGTAATCTACAAAAGCTTTGCGTCTGTGAAGAAAAACAAATATATATTTTTTCGGGTACACTAATTAATATAAACAAATAACTAACCAAAAAAAAAAAAAAATACTTCAACAACTGACAAAAATTGGCAAATATAAATGTTTATGCAGCGAACGAACAAAGAAGTGAAAAATACACACCCTCTAAAAAACACAACCTGACAGACAAGCCGATGATGGTGTTACAAAGTAATGTACACCTCGAAGGCGGAAAGATGAGGAGGTTCCGCACAAAGGCAAGGCAATGCCGTTGGACAATGTAGCAAAAATTACGCACATACATCGAACGATCGACTAATAAAAAAACACAAAGGTTTCGCATTACAACGAGCCCTCCTATATACATATAAACCAGTGAGCGGAGCAGTATAGTCGGACGGGCCGAAAATAAAATACCCTACACAACTACCACGAAAATCAAACTTTCTGCGGTTCTATATTCTGAGCCTGGGCAATATTTCGTGATACTTGCACGCTTTTTACCGATTATATATCAACAACTCCACTTTTATTTTCCAAATTTTTTTTCTTGAAGTGAATATTTAGGCCATAAAATTTGTCACTTTAGGTTTTGGTTGATTTGACCCTTAGGAATATTGACCGATCATCATCTAACTATTTGTTCAGATCCCCTTCTGCCTCTAGAGAAACTAGAAAATCTGACAAAATTACAGTTTTCTGTTCATTGCACCCCCTGAATGAAATCTCGACTTCACAGAAAACTATAGACGTCATCCTTAACCATATTCGGAACTTCATGTACAATTTCAAAGCGATCAGCGCAACATTTCCGTCCTCTAATGGAGTAATAGTAATAAAATGCACATAGTCACCTTTGCCTAATTATGTATAACTCCCACATCAGAGTACATATCATGGTATCACTGTGAAGGTCAACAACTCCTCTTGGATATACTATCGACTTCTCGGGTATATGTCCTTCAGGAGCAAGTATATACGCCCCAGAATAAAAATTTAGTAATTTTTCACACAAAAGTCAGGGTCCATTTGACCGGCTTAATATTGACCTATATTTATCAAAACAGACATGCTTATTCTTTGGCCCGATTCCATTCTTCATGTAAAATTTCACGATGTTGGGACCATTTTTCTGATCGCGGCTTCTGAAGCGATCAGAAAAACCGACAAAAATTAAGTATTTGGTCCATTTCATCCCCTAAATATTAACCGATCTTTACCAAAAACAATAGGGGTCTTCATTGTGCAGAACCCATCCTACGTGCAAAAATTCGTGTAGATTGGTCCATAACTGTGGCATGTATTGTGTTTACAAATTATAATGGGCAGACGGACGGACACACATGTATAGATCGACTCAGCTAGTCAAGATATGACGATCGGTATACTTAAAGGTGGGTCTAGGACCAATATTTCGCGGCGTTACAAACTCATGGGCCTACACAAAGCTATAATACACTAACAACATAGTTGTGTAGGGTATAAAAACCGGTAAGGAAAGTTTAAAAGTCGGACGGGACCGACTATAAGATAACCTTCAACACTTTGGATACATACAATCTTTAGAGGACCATTGAAATGGAATGGGTCGAAACGAAATGTGTGATCTACATAGATATTTGAACCAATTAAAAACCCATGCATATGCCACTCGGAAATCTATGAAAAATTTTATGTCAATCGGATTCTTTTATGTACCATATATATAAAATAGAGCAAAATTATGTATATGGAGCTATATGTAACTCTGTATGCTGCAACACAGAGAGCTGTCCACAATTTTATCTCGTGTATATGGAACAGACGTAGACTCCTCGGTACACCAGTTACCAAAAATCGAACGAAACTATATATGAGCGTTATATCGAAATCTTAACCGATTTTCACAAAACTTCGCACACATCAAACTTAAACTGGACCGATTTGAATGAAACTTCACAGATATCAATCTTGACTTAATTCAGTACGCTGTGCAAAATCTTGGCTCAATCGGATAATTGTTGGGAGTTTGGTGCACCATTTACATAAAATCGGACAAAACTATATATGGGAGCTACATCTAAATCTGAACCGATTTCAACAAAACTTCGGAGACATCAATCAGGACCTATTTCAGTGCGCTATACCAAATTTTGTGAAAATCGAAAGATATATTGGGTCTTTGGTGCACCATTTACATAATCGGACAAAAATATATATGGGAGCTATATATAAATCTGAACCGATTTCAACAAAATTCCATGTGCATCAAGCTGGCCCTAATTCAGTATGCTGTGCAAAATTTTGTTTCAATCGGAAAAAAACGAAACTATATATGGGAGCTATATCTGAAACTGAACCGATTCCCTTCAATTTTGATAGGGTTCGTCCTTTGTTAAAATAAGTGACCTGTGCCAAATTTTATCCAAATCGGATCATAAATGCGACCTGTACTTTGCTCACAAATGTACATGGACGGACGGACAGACGGACGTGCGTAAATCGACTAAGAAAGTGATTCTATGCATATTCTCAAAAGGAACCAGGGGTCTATCTCGATTTCTTTTGCATGTTACAAACATATGCACAAAGACATACAAATTACAGTAGTTATAGACCTATACGACCATAACATACCTTACAGACAGATTTTTCACAATATATTTCTAATGAATTATTTTTAATTTTTTTTAAGGCGTGGATTTAAAAAAAAATGTTTTTGAAGTACAGTAGATATCGGATAAGCACATCTCATATAAGAAAAAGATTATCAGAAACACCGAGCTTATACTTTCTTATATCCGACAATTTCATATAAGAAAAAACGCATATAAGAAGAAATATCCGGCTTTTTTGAGTTTCTTATATCTACGATAATTATAGATTTTGAAAAAATATTTTGTCTTTTTAATTTTTTATTATTATTTTATTACCAATTACCAACCCCTCGAAAATCTTAATTTGTCCCCAACGGCTTGGTGTAGGGTATTTCAAATACACCACACTAAAATTATCTCAAGAGCATTAAAACAAGGAAAACTCACACTGACAGCAACAATGGACTAAAAAGTACGCACGTCATGTCACGTCGTCGTTTTTTCTGTTTTCTGTTCCCAGATTGTGTGTGCTTCTTCTTTTTCTTTGTTAGAGGCTAATAACACGTTGGTGTTGGTATCTCCAACGCAAAATCACCACACGCCCTACATTAAATTTGGAGATGTGGTGGTAAGGAGCACCGACAATGGGGACGGTTGGTTCGGTGTTATGAAAGAAATGCATGTCAACCACCTCCAGACCAGATCGTCTTAAGACGACACTTGGTGGTAATAAAATGCATTACAAAGAAATAAAATGAAGTAGAGCAAAAAGCAAATAAATAGAGAACCGAGCATCGAATCAAAATTGTTAAAAAAATATTCTTTAAAAAATCCACGCCCCTTGGATTTTTAAAAAATCCACGCCTCTTGGAGACCCTAGAAAAAATATTCTTTAAAAAACCCACGCCCCTTGGAGACCCTAGAAAAAATATTCTTTAAAAAATCCACGCCTCTTGGAGACCCTAGAAAAAATATTCTTTAAAAAATCCACGCCCCTTGGAGACCCTAGAAAAAATATTCTTTAAAAAATCCACGCCCCTTGGAGACCCTTGAAAAAATATTCTTTAAAAAATCCACGCCTTGTATAGACCCTTGAAAAAATATTCTTTGAAAAATCCACGTCTTGTATAGACCCTTGAAAAAATATTCTTTAAAAAATCCACGCCCCTTGGAGACACTTGAAAAAATATTCTTTAAAAAATCCACGCCCCTTGGAGACCCTAGAAAAAATATTCTTTAAAAAATCCACGCCTTGTAGAGACCCTTGAAAAAATATTCTTTAAAAAATCCACGCCTTGTATAGACCCTTGAAAATATCTTTTAAAAAATCCACGCCTCTAGGAGACACTTGAAAATATTTTTTAAAAAATCCACGCCTTGTGTAGACCCTTGAAAATAGCGTAGTTGTTTTAAGCCTTGAGAAATATTCTTCAAATTCCCTAGAGTCCCCTCGTTGAGGTTTGGCATCCCACCTAAGAGCCGTTGCCATCATCTGTAATCAATCAAAGAACCGCAACAAAATATATAACCGGTTTTTTGCCTCCACTTAGATTTTCCTCACATGCAAATTATTCGTCAATCAGGCAGGCACTTAACTACCCAAACATTCACCAAGACCAGTCCACTCACTTTGTCGTCAGTCAGTTAGCCAACCCAGCCTGCCAGGCCCCAAACTACGCTCTTTGGAATCTGCTCTTTCAAACCGGTGTCGTTGTCATCGTTATTGTTTTCAAATGACACATGTTCGTACATGCATACAAACATACATACAGACAAACAGATATATACTATGTATCTACTCTTAGTGTGACATACAAACAAATGTACCTACTTTTCATATCAGGCGGCCAAGCCAAGCCAAATAAATAAGCAAAACAAAACACAACACACCATCAGCAACAATAACGCAAATGGACCCTTGAACGGCAGCAGCAGCAACAACAACGACGACGCCAACAACAGTAACAACAATCTATCTATCTATCCACCCATTCAAAAGAAAAAACACGCACAGACAAATATACACACAACCAAACAGCCAAGCCATGCGATAATCTTTCACTGTTCACGTGAACAACTGGCTGATATCATGAGGTCAACGCGTGAACAGCAACACGAACGACAACACAACGAGGGTAGGGAACACGAGGGAGCAACACTGTCTGCTGTTATTGTGAAAACAACAAAAATAAACAAAAAAAATGTGTACCAACAACAACCACAGCGATAGCAACGAAAATAAACGTCAACAACGACCACACATCGTTGGATTTCGCAGTATCACGTCGTGTATTTCTCCATAACTCGTGCTCCAGTAATGTTGAGGCCTTCTCTCTCTTGTTGGCCTGCTCTCTCACTCTCCATCACATTCTAGTAATGTTATTTCCGTCTCCAGAGAAATCTAGAGAATAACCTTCTTCTTCTGTTGATATGCCCTACCCTCTCTCAATGATAAACCCAACAATTGTTGTTATTTCCCTTAGTCAACGATTGTCGTTGTTGTTGCTGTTGAGTATTTTGTAAGTCAATTACCTTGACGTTGATTGGCCACATGTCGTGGACGAGCCCCTCTTTATTTCGTTTTTTCGGTTTTGTGTGAAATTTAATTTCAAAGTAGTAAAAGCTAGGGTTGCCATATTGTCCGTTTACATTGGTATTCTTATTGTGTGGTGCTTCTAGAGACAACAGAGCACCAATTGGTAGATGTTTTTCTTTGTCATGTGGTGGGATTGTTGGTTCTATGGAAGCATATATCGGAATTGCGTCATGTTGAATAAGAAGTGACCGCCATAGCGATGATTAACCTGTCTTCTGCTAGAATGATGTTGTGAAATAGTCTGAAGATGAAAATGTTGGCAAAAATTTCATCATTCAGAGAAATGTTAAAAAATAAGGTTATTCGAATATTAAATGAGAGACTAATAAAAATATAGGTATTATGAACTAGAAAGGAATTAAAAAAAAATATTTTTTCATGCGTCTACAAGGCGTGGATTTTTTAAAGAATATTTTTTTCAAGGCTCAAAAGAGCTACATATATTTTTCAAGGGTGTACAAGTGGCGTGGATTTTTAAAGAATATTTTTTCAAGGCCTATAAATAGGCGAGGAATTTTTTAAAGACAATTGTTGCAAGGCCTATAAATAGGCGTGGATTTTTTAAAGAATATTTTTTTTCAAATTGTCCAAAAGAGCAAAAAAGTAGGCGTGGATTTTTAAAGAATATTTTTTCAAGGCTCTATCAAAGGCGTAGATTTTTTAAAGAATATTTTTTCAAAAGGTCCAAAAGAGCAAAAAAGTAGCCGTGGATTTTTAAAGAATATTTTTTCAAAAGGTCCAAGAGAGCAAAAAAGTAGGCGTGGATTTTTAAAGAATATTTTTTCAAGGCTCTATCAAAGGCGTCGATTTTTTAAAGAATATTTTTTCAAGGCTCTATCAAAGGCGTCGATTTTTTAAAGAATATTTTTTCAAAAGGTCCAAAAGAGCAAAAAAGTAGGCGTGGATTTTTAAAGAATATGTTTTCAAAAGTGCAAAAAAGTAGGCGTGGATTTTTAAAGAATATGTTTTCAAAAGTGCAAAAAAGTAGGCGTCGATTTTTAAAGAATATTTTTTCAAGGCTCTACCAAAGGCGTGGATTTTTTAAAGAATATTTTTTCAAGGCTCTACCAAAGGCGTGGATTTTTTAAAGAATATTTTTTCAAGGCTCTACCAAAGGCGTGGATTTTTTAAAGAATATTTTTTCAAAGCTCTATCAAAGGCGTAGATTTTTTAAAGAATATTTTTTCAAGGCTCTATCAAAGGCGTAGATTTTTTAAAGAATATTTTTTCAAGGCTCTATCAAAGGCGTAGATTTTTTAAAGAATATTTTTTCAAAAGGTCCAAAAGAGCAAAAAAGTAGCCGTGGATTTTTAAAGAATATTTTTTCAAAAGAGCAAAAAAGTAGGCGTGGATTTTTAAAGAATATATTTTCAAAAGTGCAAAAAAGTAGGCGTGGATTTTTAAGGAATATTTTTTCAAGGCTCTACCAAAGGCGTGGATTTTTAAAGAATATTTTTTCAAAAGGTCCAAAAGAGCAAACATGTAGGCGTGGATTTTTAAACAATATTTTTTCAAGGCTCTACCAAAGGCGTGGATTTTTTAATGAATATTTTTTCAAAAGGTCCAAAAGAGCAAAAATGTAGGCGTGGATTTTTAAAGAATATTTTTTCAAGGCTCTACCAAAGGCGTGGATTTTTTAAAGAATATTTTTTCAAGGCTCTACCAAAGGCGTGGATTTTTTAAAGAATATTTTATCAAGGCTCTACCAAAGGCGTGGATTTTTTAAAGAATATTTTATCAAGGCTCTACCAAAGGCGTGGATTTTTTAAAGAATATTTTATCAAGGCTCTACCAAAGGCGTGGATTTTTTAAAGAACGAACGAATTTTTTAAAGATTATTTTTCAAGAGGCGTGGATTTTTTAAAGAACGAACGAATTTTTTAAAGATTATTTTTCAAGAGGCGTGGATTTTTTAAAGAACGAACGAATTTTTTAAAGATTATTTTTCAAGAGGCATGGGTCTACAAGAGGCATGAATTGTTTAAAGAACGAAAGAATTTTTTAAAGAATAATTTTTCCAAGCAAATGAAACAGCGAGAATTTTTCAACAATATTTTTCATTTCAAGACCCGTCATAACAAGTGAATTTTTTTAAACAATAGATTGCGTACTTACCTTATGTGATACTGCAATAACTCCGATTTTGCAAAACACTTTGTAATAGTAATACGATTTATTTGTCTTTTAAACGATAAAAGTTTTTACACACCGAAACCGCACACACAACCGATACCGTTTTATTGTTCGTGACACTTTTCGAACGATTTTTACACTCCGTACTTTCCTTATAACCATTTTTGTTTATTCATCGAAATATAATTTCACATTTCGCGCCCGATTTTTTGAATGGAAATTTCACAAATCCAGTTACAACTAGCACGATCTGAAAAGATAGAAAATATGTTGAGATTAGGAAATTGTAAAGAAAAATGTGTAAAGTCCTGACCAGAGGGAGTCTCTCATCATAAAAAATAAATAGCTGTAGGACCCTTATTACAGTTTCGCAAATGCAAAAATTTCACAAAGAATTATTTAGACAATTTTATATAAATCGGGGGCAATGTATACAGTGAGGATCCATTTGTCTTGATAAAAATCGGCAATTGATAATCAAAATTTGTTGACGCATTTCTACTTAAATTTTAATTTATCAACCGGTCACCGAATCTTATTATCCTCACATCAGCAACTTCTTTCCAAAATAAAGCCATTGTTAGCAACTGCCCAAAAAACATCGCCATGTTTTGAAGGTTCGAAAATTCGGGTGTATCGTTATATGGGGGCTACCAGAAAAAGTGGACCTATATTTATAATTTCAAGTCGATAATTTTAGTACCCAATAAAAACTCAATGTACAAAATTTCACCGTATTTGGTTGAAAAACGTGCTCAAGAACCACAAAATATCGAAAATTCGGGGCTACCAGAAAATGTGGACCTATAGTTATAATTTTTTGTGGAGAAATTTTTTACCCAATAAGAACGCAATGCACAAAATGTCAGCGAATTCGGTTGAAAAACGCACCCAAGAACCCTAAAATACCGCAAATTGGGAATATATGGGAATTATGCCTAAACGAGGCAAAAAAACCCATTCTATTACAGAGTTTTTACTTTAAAGACAGACTATTTTTTGGTATTAAAAATAAGTAAAATCTGCAGTCATGGATATATTTTTGTTAAATTAAAACGAAAACATACTATGTAATAAAGTTGGTCTTTCGGAATTAATGAAGAAACATATTTCACAAAAGGAACGATCGGAACTAGATCCGATTCTTCTGTTCATTTAGTTTATACTGATCTAGTCTAGTCACTAACTAAAAAAAAAACCATGGAACCAAATGAATTACCTAGTTTATTTTTTGGAGCGAACCGAAAACCATCGAACCCTCCATAACATGTCTGGAATAATTTCGAACAATCTGGCAATCATCTTCCCTCCTGCTTGTTCATTGTATACCAGCAGCCATTACCTCAGTCATTCGCTTACGTCTGCTTGCAAACACTTGTAAGTAAATTCGTAAATACTACATAGAGAGAGAGAATTTTAACGTAAAATAAATCTCTCAATATTTTACATTAATTTGGTTCTCTCTAGTTTCGCTTTTTGTCATGTAACATTCAATGCTGTGCAACAGTTGGTGAAGCGCATGTACAAAAACAAAAAAAAAAATGAAAAAATACCCAAACGATAAAAATGAGGCAAAGCTTTTGGGGAAATTGCCATGAAGAAGAAAAGAAAAATTACAAAAAACAACAAAAATAAACCCCCATAATGAAATAAGCAAACAATAACAAAAAACAAACTATCGTCGTCATAATCGGCAACATACACGAGCATTATTTGCCATCAACCCAATTTCCATTAATAAATCTACTTTTTTGTACAAAAATGTATTTTTTCAGAGGGAGGTACTGTTAACTTTTGAGCGGATAATTGAATGTTTTGTTGAGTCGGAAACCCCCCACCCACCTAACATGAATCTTTCTCTGCTACAAGGGCATTCTCCACCACCAAGGGAATGCGATACATTTTCCCAATGTAAACAATAACACTTACGCATGTACGACAATGTACCCAATTTTTCGAAAAGGGCCTTGGCGGCCAACATGAAAGTGACAACAATTCGAATTATGTTGCTATAGGTTCAAGCTATTAAAATCGGCTGTAGGCGAGGGGAAACAGTTAAAAACGATGTTAAGTACGGACCTTAAAAGAATATTTTTTGCAATGGGCGTGGATTTTTTATAGAATATTTTTTCAAGGGCCCACAAGAGGCGTGGATTTTTTAAAAAATATTTTTTTAAAGGGTCCACAAGAGGCGTGGATTTTTTAAAGAATATTTTTTCAAGTGCCAAATATTCTACGGATTTTTTAAGAATAGTTTTTCAATGGTCTACAGAAGGCGTGGATTTTTTAAAGAATATTTTTCAAGGGTGTACAACAGGCGTGGATTTTTTAAAGCATATTTTTTAAGCACCTACAAGAGGCGTGGATTTTTTAAAGAATATTTTTTAAGCACCTACAAGAGGCGTGGATTTTTTAAAGAATATTTTTTAAGCACCTACAAGAGGCGTGGATTTTTTAAAGAATATTTTTTAAGCACCTACAAGAGGCGTGGATTTTTTAAAGAATATTTTTTAAGCACCTACAAGAGGCGTGGATTTTTTAAAGAATATTTTTTAAGCACCTACAAGAGGCGTGGATTTTTTAAAGAATATTTTTTAAGCACCTACAAGAGGCGTGGATTTTTTAAAGAATATTTTTTAAGCACCTACAAGAGGCGTGGATTTTTTAAAGAATATTTTTTAAGCACCCACAAGAGGCGTGGATTTTTTAAAGAATATTTTTTAAGAACCTACAAGAGGCGTGGATTTTTTAAAGAATATTTTTTAAGCACCTACAAGAGGCGTGGATTTTTTAAAGAATATTTTTTCAAGGGTCCACAAGCGGCGTGGATTTTTTTAAGAATATTTTTTAAGCACCTACAAGAGGCGTGGATTTTTTAAAGAATATTTTTTAAGCACCTACAAAAGGCGTGGATTTTTTAAAGAATATTTTTTAAGCACCTATACAAGGCGTGGATTTTTTAAAGAATATTTTTTAAGCACCTACAAGAGGCGTGGATTTTTTAAAGAATATTTTTCCAAGTCCTAGAAATAGGCGTGGATTTTTTAAAGAATATTTTTTCAAGGCTCTACAAGAGGCGTGGATTTTTTAAAGAATATTTTTTAAGCACCTACAAGAGGCGTGGATTTTTTAAAGAATATTTTTTCAAGGGTCCACAAGAGGCGTGGATTTTTTTAAGAATATTTTTTAAGCACCTACAAGAGGCGTGGATTTTTTAAAGAATATTTTTTAAGCACCTACAAGAGGCGTGGATTTTTTAAAGAATATTTTTCCAAGTCCTAGAAATAGGCGTGGATTTTTTAAAGAATATTTTTTCAAGGCTCTACAAGAGGCGTGGATTTTTTAAAGAATATTTTTTAAGCACCTACAAGAGGCGTGGATTTTTTAAAGAATATTTTTTCAAGGGTCCACAAGAGGCGTGGATTTTTTTAAGAATATTTTTTAAGCACCTACAAGAGGCGTGGATTTTTTAAAGAATATTTTTTAAGCACCTACAAGAGGCGTGGATTTTTTAAAGAATATTTTTTCAAGGGTCCACAAGCGGCGTGGATTTTTTTAAGAATATTTTTTAAGCACCTACAAGAGGCGTGGATTTTTTAAAGAATATTTTTTAAGCACCTACAAAAGGCGTGGATTTTTTAAAGAATATTTTTTAAGCACCTACAAGAGGCGTGGATTTTTTAAAGAATATTTTTCCAAGTCCTAGAAATAGGCGTGGATTTTTTAAAGAATATTTTTTCAAGGCTCTACAAGAGGCGTGGATTTTTTAAAGAATATTTTTTAAGCACCTACAAGAGGCGTGGATTTTTTAAAGAATATTTTTTCAAGGGTCCACAAGAGGCGTGGATTTTTTTAAGAATATTTTTTAAGCACCTACAAGAGGCGTGGATTTTTTAAAGAATATTTTTTAAGCACCTACAAGAGGCGTGGATTTTTTAAAGAATATTTTTCCAAGTCCTAGAAATAGGCGTGGATTTTTTAAAGAATATTTTTTAAGCACCTACAAGAGGCGTGGATTTTTTAAAGAATATTTTTCCAAGTCCTAGAAATAGGCGTGGATTTTTTAAAGAATATTTTTCCAAGTCCTAGAAATAGGCGTGGATTTTTTAAAGAATATTTTTCCAAGTCCTAGAAATAGGCGTGGATTTTTTAAAGAATATTTTTCCAAGTCCTAGAAATAGGCGTGGATTTTTTAAAGAATATTTTTCCAAGTCCTAGAAATAGGCGTGGATTTTTTAAAGAATATTTTTCCAAGTCCTAGAAATAGGCGTGGATTTTTTAAAGAATATTTTTCCAAGTCCTAGAAATAGGCGTGGATTTTTTAAAGAATATTTTTCCAAGTCCTAGAAATAGGCGTGGATTTTTTAAAGAATATTTTTTAAGCACCTACAAGAGGCGTGGATTTTTTAAAGAATATTTTTTAAGCACCTATTTTTTAAATGGTCCACAAGAGGCGTGGATTTTTGAAAGAATATTTTTTAAGCACCTACAAGAGGCGTGGATTTTTTAAAGAATATTTTTTAAGCACCTACAAGAGGCGTGGATTTTTTAAAGAATATTTTTTCAAGGGTCCACAAGAGGCGTGGATTTTTTTAAGAATATTTTTTAAGCACCTACAAGAGGCGTGGATTTTTTAAAGAATATTTTTTAAGCACCTACAAGAGGCGTGGATTTTTTAAAGAATATTTTTTAAGCACCTACAAAAGGCGTGGATTTTTTAAAGAATATTTTTTAAGCACCTACAAGAGGCGTGGATTTTTTAAAGAATATTTTTTAAGCACCTACAAAAGGCGTGGATTTTTTAAAGAATATTTTTTCAAGGGTCCACAAGAGGCGTGGATTTTTTTAAGAATATTTTTTAAGCACCTACAAGAGGCGTGGATTTTTTAAAGAATATTTTTTAAGCACCTACAAGAGGCGTGGATTTTTTAAAGAATATTTTTTAAGCACCTACAAGAGGCGTGGATTTTTTAAAGAATATTTTTCCAAGTCCTAGAAATAGGCGTGGATTTTTTAAAGAATATTTTTCCAAGTCCTAGAAATAGGCGTGGATTTTTTAAAGAATATTTTTCAAGGCTCTACAAGAGGCGTGGATTTTTTAAAGAATATTTTTTAAGCACCTACAAGAGGCGTGGATTTTTTAAAGAATATTTTTCCAAGTCCTAGAAATAGGCGTGGATTTTTTAAAGAATATTTTTTCAAGGCTCAACAAGAGGCGTGGATTTTTTAAAGAATATTTTTTCAAGGCTCTACAAGAGGCGTGGATTTTTTAAAGAATATTTTTTCAAGGCTCTACAAGAGGCGTGGATTTTTTAAAGAATATTTTTTCAATTCCTAGAAATAGGCGTGGATTTTTTAAAGAATATTTTTTCAATTCCTAGAAATAGGCGTGGATTTTTTAAAGAATAGTTTTTCAAGTCCTAGAAATAGGCGTGGATTTTTTAAAGAATAGTTTTTCAAGTCCTAGAAATAGGCGTGGATTTTTTAAAGAATATTTTTTCAAGTCCTATAAATAGGCGTGGATTTTTTAAAGAATAGTTTTTCAAGTCCTAGAAATAGGCGTGGATTTTTTAAAGAATAGTTTTTCAAGTCCTAGAAATAGGCGTGGATTTTTTAAAGAATAGTTTTTCAAGTCCTAGAAATAGGCGTGGATTTTTTAAAGAATAGTTTTTCAAGTCCTAGAAATAGGCGTGGATTTTTTAAAGAATAGTTTTTCAAGTCCTAGAAATAGGCGTGGATTTTTTAAAGAATAGTTTTTCAAGTCCTAGAAATAGGCGTGGATTTTTTAAAGAATAGTTTTTCAAGTCCTAGAAATAGGCGTGGATTTTTTAAAGAATAGTTTTTCAAGTCCTAGAAATAGGCGTGGATTTTTTAAAGAATAGTTTTTCAAGTCCTAGAAATAGGCGTGGATTTTTTAAAGAATAGTTTTTCAAGTCCTAGAAATAGGCGTGGATTTTTTAAAGAATAGTTTTTCAAGTCCTAGAAATAGGCGTGGATTTTTTAAAGAATAGTTTTTCAAGTCCTAGAAATAGGCGTGGATTTTTTAAAGAATAGTTTTTCAAGTCCTAGAAATAGGCGTGGATTTTTTAAAGAATAGTTTTTCAAGTCCTAGAAATAGGCGTGGATTTTTTAAAGAATATTTTTCCAAGTCCTAGAAATAGGCGTGGATTTTTTAAAGAATATTTTTCCAAGTCCTAGAAATAGGCGTGGATTTTTTAAAGAATATTTTTCCAAGTCCTAGAAATAGGCGTGGATTTTTTAAAGAATATTTTTCCAAGTCCTAGAAATAGGCGTGGATTTTTTAAAGAATATTTTTCCAAGTCCTAGAAATAGGCGTGGATTTTTTAAAGAATATTTTTCCAAGTCCTAGAAATAGGCGTGGATTTTTTAAAGAATATTTCTTGAAGTCCAAGAAATATTATTTCAAGGGTCTGAAGAGGCGAGGATTTTTTAACGAATATTTTTCCCCTACTTTTCATGCCACCCTCGTTTATTGTTTGCATTGTTTGGCAAACATGATAATTGTGCATGATCAGCTAGAATGTCTAAATATTTATTTTGAATTTTTGCAGGTTGTTGTTGTTGCTCCCTTCCCAACTGTCACGTAAATCAGAAAAAATACCCCTAAAAATAACCGAAAAATCGGACAACAACAACAAGAAGAATGATTTGTTTAATAATATTCAAATTTGTACTTCCGTTAGCAACAAACACAGAAGACGAGCTGGCAGAAATAAAAACAAAAATACCAACAACAACAACACCAAAATCCAAGTCACATTTGGCGGTGAATGTGATTCGACGCGACGTGACAATAAATTATATGCTAGTTGGGTAGGGTGAATGGATCTGCTGGGGAATGGCCTTATGTTTGCTAATTCTAGTTTGCGGTCAATAATTGTTGCTGCTGCCGATGTCGATGTGCGGATTATCAGATGTCCAATGGAATGATGAAATTTTATGGCTGGATGTCGGGTGAATTTTTTAGGGGGCAAAGAGTGAATAAAAAAAAAAGTTCGGCAAATTTGGTGTAAACGGGACAAATATCCATTATCGAAAGTACCGAGGTGAGGTGATGAGGCAGCAATGCTGGGTCGAGCTATGCTATGTGTGCGTTTGCGAACATTTGTTGGCCATTTGCCCGAACGTTTGTTGACTCGCTGACTGTTTGACTGGCAATGATGTTGCTGATCTGATGCTGTTGTCGCTGCTGCTGGCTGTCGGACTGGTTGGTGGTTTTCCTATGCTTGTGGAAGAATACGTATCACGCTTGGGGAACGTGATTTGTTTTGAAATTCAAATCGGAATTTTTTTCTCAAAAAACAAAAAAAATTAACATTTGTGGGCATGCCATATGTGTGTGAGCACGCACACACAGATAGAGCAGAAGTATTCACTTGGAAATTATTTTCGGGTAGGTGTGTACTTGTGAAGAGCTTTATCTCTTCTTCTTCTGTTTGTTGAGTTTGAAAAAAAAAATGTGTCAGTGTTGTTTTTGGATTTCGCCAAAAACTTTACAAAGACGCTGGAATTTATGGGTTAATTGAAGTTAGTGTGGGGGGATTTTTTTTTAAATATTTTTCTAAAAAAATCCCCTAAACAAAGAATTTTTTCAAAAAATAATTTAAAAAAAAATCCTTGAAAAAATATTCTTTAAAAAATCCACGCCTCTTGTGTAGCCTTGAAAAAATATTCATTAAAAAATCCACGCCTTGCTTGGAACCTTGAAAAAATATTCTTTAAAAAATCCACGCCTTGCTTGGAACCTTGAAAAAATATTCTTTAAAAAATCCACGCCTTGCTTGGAACCTTGAAAAAATATTCTTTAAAAAAATCCACGCCTCTTGTGTAGCCTTGAAAAAATATTCTTTAAAAAATCCACGCCTCTTGTGGACGGACCCTTGAAAAAATATTCTTTAAAAAATCCACGCCTCTTGTGGACGGACCCTTGAAAAAATATTCTTTAAAAAATCCACGCCTCTTGTGGACGGACCCTTGAAAAAATATTCTTTAAAAAATCCACGCCTCTTGTGGACGGACCCTTGAAAAAATATTCTTTAAAAAATCCACGCCTCTTGTGGACGGACCCTTGAAAAAATATTCTTTAAAAAATCCACGCCTCTTGTGGACGGACCCTTGAAAAAATATTCTTTAAAAAATCCACGCCTCTTGTGGACGGACCCTTGAAAAAATATTCTTTAAAAAATCCACGCCTCTTGTGGACGGACCCTTGAAAAAATATTCTTTAAAAAATCCACGCCTCTTGTGGACGGACCCTTGAAAAAATATTCTTTAAAAAATCCACGCCTCTTGTGGACGGACCCTTAAAAAATATTCTTTAAAAAATCCACGCCTCTTGTGGACGGACCCTTGAAAAAAGTCTTCTTTAAAAAATCCACGCCTCTTGTGGACGGACCCTTGAAAAAATATTCTTTAAAAAATCCACGCCTCTTGTGGACGGACCCTTGAAAAAATATTCTTTAAAAAATCCACGCCTCTTGTGGACGGACCCTTGAAAAAATATTCTTTAAAAAATCCACGCCTCTTGTGGACGGACCCTTGAAAAAATATTCTTTAAAAAATCCACGCCTCTTGTGGACGGACCCTTGAAAAAATATTCTTTAAAAAATCCACGCCTCTTGTGGACGGACCCTTGAAAAAATATTCTTTAAAAAATCCACGCCTCTTGTGGACGGACCCTTGAAAAAATATTCTTTAAAAAATCCACGCCTCTTGTGGACGGACCCTTGAAAAAATATTCTTTAAAAAATCCACGCCTCTTGTGGACGGACCCTTGAAAAAATATTCTTTAAAAAATCCACGCCTCTTGTGGACGGACCCTTGAAAAAATATTCTTTAAAAAATCCACGCCTCTTGTGGACGGACCCTTGAAAAAATATTCTTTAAAAAATCCACGCCTCTTGTGGACGGACCCTTGAAAAAATATTCTTTAAAAAATCCACGCCTCTTGTGGACGGACCCTTGAAAAAATATTCTTTAAAAAATCCACGCCTCTTGTGGACGGACCCTTGAAAAAATATTCTTTAAAAAATCCACGCCTCTTGTGGACGGACCCTTGAAAAAATATTCTTTAAAAAATCCACGCCTCTTGTGGACGGACCCTTAAAAAATATTCTTTAAAAAATCCACGCCTCTTGTGGACGGACCCTTGAAAAAAGTCTTCTTTAAAAAATCCACGCCTCTTGTGGACGGACCCTTGAAAAAATATTCTTTAAAAAATCCACGCCTCTTGTGGACGGACCCTTGAAAAAATATTCTTTAAAAAATCCACGCCTCTTGTGGACGGACCCTTGAAAAAATATTCTTTAAAAAATCCACGCCTCTTGTGGACGGACCCTTGAAAAAATATTCTTTAAAAAATCCACGCCTCTTGTGGACGGACCCTTGAAAAAATATTCTTTAAAAAATCCACGCCTCTTGTGGACGGACCCTTGAAAAAATATTCTTTAAAAAATCCACGCCTCTTGTGGACGGACCCTTGAAAAAATATTCTTTAAAAAATCCACGCCTCTTGTGGACGGACCCTTGAAAAAATATTCTTTAAAAAATCCACGCCTCTTGTGGACGGACCCTTGAAAAAATATTCTTTAAAAAAGCCACGCCTCTTGTGGACGGACCCTTGAAAAAATATTCTTTAAAAAATCCACGCCTTGTTGGCAATTTTTGTTTTTAAATATTTTTTTATCCTAAGGCCAATAATTTTTTTAGAAATTTTTGAAATAACCTCGCCAGCTAATTCATATCTTATCGATGACAAATTGAGGTGTGTCTTGGTATTTTTTTTTTTATATTTTGTTCAACAATATTTGCTGTAACGCTTTTCAATATTGTTGTGTTGTTTTTTTGTGATTCAGTGGAATCTCCCACCACGACCGCCACCATCCATCAATCCACACCCAGTATATCTGAAAAAAATTTTGTGACTTATTCAGACATTTGTTTTTTTTAATTTTAATTTGTGTTTTTTTTTCTGTAAATTTTATTTTGTGTTGTTATCGTCATCGGTAGTTGTAAAATACAACAACAACACATTTGTATTCAGAAACACTTGATTATATACAATAAAAATGTTTTTTTTTTTTTTTTTTGTTTTCAGTATATCTGTTCTGTATTTGAGTTACGACAACGACCTTGGGTGGCTCTGAACATTAACAAAATGTGACCTTAGATGAAACTGATTTGAAACAGACGGACAGGCAGGCAGATAGAGACATACAAACAGATTGACAGAATGTCGTAAGAAATTAAAAAACAAAATAAAAAAACACGAAAAATTGAGGAAAATTAAATTTAGAAGACTGACAAATGAAATCGACAGTACTAGTATATGATACTAGCAAAGTGCCCGCTACTTCGTAGGCGGAAAGGGAATACAAAAAAAAAATCATATGGAAATCGTGAATACTGTATAATTTCTTGTGCTACAGTTCTGAATTCCAACTTTAAGGATTCGAGTTCTATCCTTTCACCAAAGTCCATATTGTACCACATTTAGTACAATTTCGTGTTTTTCGTACCCATAGTACGAATTTCTAAAACTACCTCAGTTATGCACTCCAATAACCTTAAGTCTGCATTTAAAGACTCCAGCTCTATCCGTTCACCAAAATCCAAATTGTACCAAATTTAGTACCATTTATTACTTTTCGTAGACGTAAGTACGAGTTTCTAAAACTGCCTCACAATTCCACACTGCAACAGTAATTTTAATCATAATTTCTAGGATACCAGCCCTACCCGTTCACATAGATCTCAATTTTACCATATCTAGTACCATTTAGTACTTTTCGTACTTATTTCGTTCGAATTTCCAACAATATCTCAATCCTGTACCATAACAGTAATTTTATTGTTCTCCATCTCGATCCTTTCACTCAAATCTAAATTATACTAAACTTAGTACCATTTAGTACACATATTTACG
Organism: Musca vetustissima; assembly: GCF_032173495.1. Classification (NCBI taxonomy): domain Eukaryota; kingdom Metazoa; phylum Arthropoda; class Insecta; order Diptera; family Muscidae; genus Musca; species Musca vetustissima. The sequence continues at coordinate 73,308 of NW_026878246.1, read as the reverse complement.
CATTTTTAAAACTACCTCCATGTCCCTTCCTACACTCCAACCTTAATTTTAATTTCAAATTTTAGGATTCCCGCTCACAGGCAACGAATTGTACCATATTTAGTACCATTTGTACCATATTTAGTAAGTTGTACTAAACTTAGTACCATTTAGTACGCATAATTACGCATTTTTAAAACTACCTCCATGTTCCTTCCTACACTCCAGCCTTAATTTTAATTTCAAATTTTAGAATTCCCGCTCACAGGCAACAAATTGTACAATATTTAGTACCATTAATTGTCCATATGTACGAAATTCCTATCCGTTCACTCAAAAACCATGTGTAAACTATTTGGTACCATTTAGTACTTTTTGTTTCTATAATTAAGAATTTTCTAACCTACGACAATTCTACACACTAACAGTAATTTTATTTCCAAAATTCTGGAGCTCCAGCTCTATTCCTTCTCAAATAATCAAGTTGTACCAAATATAGTACCATTTAGTACACATAAGTACTATGCTTCTATATCTCAATTCGATGTTCCAACAGCAACCATTATTCCAAATTTTAGGTTTCCAGCTCTCTCCGTTCACCCAAATCCAAATTGTACCAAATCTAGTGCCATTTAGTACTTTTCGTATACATTAATACGAATTTGCCAAGATGTCTCTATAGCTCAATCTTCAACAGTAATCATAATTTCAAATTTCAGGATTTCAGTTGTATCCTTTCAGGCAAAATCCAAATTGTACTAAATTTGGTACCATATAGTAAGAGAATTCGTGTTTAACCATCGACACTCAGTTACGGTAGCGTGTATGGCCGAGCATGCATGGTGTATTAACATCGACCATAAATTAAATTTGAGTATCATTTAGTACCAAATTTCATGGTTCGAGCGTTAAAGGTTCACCTAAATCCAAGTTTTCCATTTAGCACACATTATTTCCATAAGTCCCTCTTCATCCATCCAACAAAAATTTCATGCATACCTCGATCCTACACCCCCAAAATGAATCCATATTCAAATTTCAAGATTCCAACTCTATTGGTTCACCCACAATTTAAATTGTACCAAATTTAGTACACAGTTGTACGAATTTTCAAAACTTCCTATATATGCCCATTCCTTCACCCCCACAGTGATCCTAAATCCAAGTTTCAGGATTCCAACTTCATAGGTTATCCCACAATTCGAATTGTACCAAATTGTATACACAATAGTACCAATTCCAAAAATGTCTACATACCCCAATCCTACACTTCCACAGTGATCCTAAATCCAAGTTTCAGGATTCCAACTCTATTGGTTCACCCACAATTTAAATTGTACCAAATTTAGTACACATTAGTACGAATTTTCAAAACGTCCTATATACGTCCATTCCTTCACCCCCACAGTCATCCTAAATCCACGTTTCAAGATTCGAACTTTATCGGTTCATTCACAATTCAAATTGTACCAAATTTTGTACACAGTAGTACCAATTCCAAAACTTCCAATATACCCTATCCTACATCCCCACAGTGATCCTAAATTCATGTTTCAGGATTCTAACTCTAACGGTTTACCCACAATTTAAATTGTACCAAATTTAGTACAGAGTAGTACTTATTCCTAAAACGTCCTTCCTACCCCAATCCTACACCTCCACAGTGATCCTGACTCCAAATTTCATGATTATAGCTCTATTGGTTCACCGAAAATTCAAATTGTACCAAATTTAGTACCATTTAGTGCGCATAAGTATTAATTTGTTAAACTGAATCCTGAACCTAATCCTACATCCCTACAATGATCCTAACTCCAAATTTCATTGTTCCAGCACCCAAATCCAAATTGTACAAATTATAGTACGATTTAGTACTTTTCGTACATATAAGTAAAAAATTTTCCAAAAATACGTACATATCCTAATACTACCCACTCCGTCGGTAATGTTACTTTAAATTTTCAGGATTCCAGCTCGATTTGTACTTTCAAATTAAATTTGTACTAATTATAGTACCATATAGTACTTTTCGTACACATGAGTACACGCTTTCCAAACTCTCCTCATATCGACTCTACTTCTCAACCTTAATTTGCATTCCAAATTTCAAGTTGTTAACTCAATTCATTCACATGCTACGAAATTGTACCAAATTTAGTACATTTCAGTACTTTTTGGATACTTATAGTTCGAATGTCCAAAAAAAACCATTTGCTATATATATTCAACACTCCATCAGTGACCCTCAATCCAAAGTTCTAGCTCTAGTGGTTCGCCAAATACAAATGGTATCACATTTAGTACCTTTTAGTACTTTTCGTACGGTTCTAGTACGAATTTCCAAAAACCCAGCCTTATCTGACACCTTTGGACCAAGAGTGACCCTCATCTAAAATTTCAAGATTCTAGCTTTACCACACTGTGGTACAGGGTATTATGTATTTCTGCATATGTTTGTAACAGGCAAAAATAATCGAGATGGACCCATGGTTCATTTTGAGAATATGCATAGAATCACTTTCGGAGTCGATGTATGCATGTCCGTCTGTCCGTCTGTCCATGTAAAATTGTAAACAAAGTACAAGTCGCATTTATGATCCGAATTGGATAAAATTTGGCACAGCTCATTTGTTTGGCCCAAGGACGAACCCTATTGAAATTGGTAAAAATCGGTTCAGATTTAGATATAGCTCCCATATATAGTTCCGTCCGATATAAGGTAATTGGTGCACCAAAGGCCCTATATATCTTTCGATTTGCACGAAATTTGGCTTAGAGTACTGAATTAGATCCAGAATGATGTGTGCCAAGTTTCGAGAAAATCGGTTCGGATTTAGATTTAGCTCCCACATATAGTTTCGTCCGATTTAAGGTAAACGGGGCACCAAAGTCCTTATATATATTTCGATTTGCACGAAATTTGGTACATCATACTGAATTGAGTCCAGAATGATGTGTGCTAAGTTTCGTAAAAATCGGTTCAGATTTAGATATAGCTCCCATATATATTTTCGTCCGATTTAAGGTAAATGGGGCACCAAAGTCCCACATATCTTTCGGTTTGCACGAAATTTGGCATAGATTACTGAATTAGGTCCAGAATGATGTGTGCCAAGTTTCGAGAAAATCGGTTCGGATTTAGATATAGCTCCCACATGTCGTTTCGTCCGATTTAAGGTAAACGGGGCACCAAAGACCCTAAATATCATTCGATTTGCACGAAATTGGACATAGCGTACTGAACGATGTCTAGAATGATGTGTGCAAAGTTTCATGAAAATCGGTTCAGATTTAGATATAGCTCCCCTATATAGCTTCGTCCGATTTAAGGTAATTGGTGCAAAAAAGACCCTTTATATCTTTAGATTTGCATGAAATTTGGCTTAGAGTACTGAATTAGGGCCAGAATGATGTGTGCTAAGTTTAGTGAAAATCGGTTCAGATTTAGATATACCTCCCATATATAGTTTCTCCCGATTTTAGGTAAATAGTCCACTAAAGTCCCTGGAAATCTTTTGATTTGCACGAAATTTGGCACAGAGTAAGGAATAAGGTCTAGAATGATGTCTGCCAAGTTTCATGAAAATCGGTTCAGATTTAGATATAGCTCCCACATATAGTTTCGTCCGATTTAAGGTAAACGGGGCATCAAAGACCTTATATATGTTTCGATTTGCACGAAATTTGGTACATCATACTGAATTGAGTCCAGAATGATGTGTGCTAAGTTTCGTAAAAATCGGTTCAGATTTAGATATAGCTCCCACATATAGTTTCGTCCGATTTAAGGTAAACGGGGCACCAAAGTCCTTATATATATATTTCGATTTGCACGAAATTCGGGACATCATACTGAAGTGAGTCCAGAATGATGTGTGCTAAGTTTCGTAAAAATCGGTTCAGGTTTAGATAAAGCTCTCATATATATTTTCTCCGATTTTAGAAAATAGTCCACTAAAGTTCCTGGAAATCTTTTGATTTGCACGAAATTTGGCACAGCGTACTGAATTAAGTCTAGAATGATGTGTGCAAAATTTCGTGAAAATCGTTTCAGATTTAGATATAGCTCCCACATGTCGTTTCGTCCGATTTAAGGTAAACGGGGCACCAAAGACCCTAAATATCATTCGATTTGCACGAAATTGGGCATAGCGTACTGAACGATGTCTAGAATGATGTGTGCAAAGTTTCGTAAAAATCGGTTCAGATTTATATATAGCTCCCATATATATTTTCGTTCGATTTAAGCTAAACGGGGCACCAAAGTCCTTATATATATTTCGATTTGCACGAAATTTGGTACATCATACTGAATTGAGTCCAGAATGATGTCTGCTAAGTTTCATGAAAATCGGTTCAGATTTAGATATAGCTCCCATATATATTTTCATCCGATTTTAGGTAATTGGTGCACCATAGACCCTATAAATATTTCGATTTGCACGAAATTTGGCACAGCGTAATGAATAAGGTCTAAAATGATGTCTGCTAAGTTTCGTAAAAAGCTCCCCTATATAGCTTCGCCCTGGCAAAATTCCCTGATATCGGTTCAGATATAGATATATAAGAAAAACGCGTCGTCTGTTAGGATGCATATGTAGAATATACCCAAAGTGGTGAAGGGTATCATATAGTCGGTCCAGTCCGATTTTACTACTTTCCTTACTGTTTTTTTCTATATTTCTTATATCCTATACAAAATATACAATTCTCCAGTTTTCTCTGGCCAAAAGGCCAAGCATCATGTCATTGACTTCGGGGGAAAATCCCTTTATTTTAACAAAGCCATTTACGATATGCATATATGTACGTGCGATACTCATGCTGTACCATTGCTCACACATACATACATACAAACAAACCGATCTGAACTATTGTGAAATTACTAGAAATGTTTATTTAATAACAGAAATCGAAATAGAAAAAAAAATAATTACGAAAAAATCTTCAACGCGTATTCTGGACTCTCATTAGATCACGTTTGTTTATATTAAGTTGAAAGGAAAAAAAAATACAGGGGAATTTTCCATTCAGAAAAATAACAACATTTCTATATAAAAAAAAAATATTCAACAAATCGAATACCACAATTACCGCATAATAATTATGTGAATTTATTAAATACGTTAGATTGACATTATTAGGAAATTATTGTCGTTGAAGCGGCTAGACACAAAACAATGACAGACAGACATACATATTCATTTACATATTTACCTTAACGATAATGAGGAGGATGACTTTTAATTTCAATTTAAAAACGATAAATTATTGTTAGCTGGGATTGGCTTCTCCATAAAGGATTTGGCAACAATTTGGAGATTTCGATATTTGTTTTCAAAATAATTAAAAAAAAAATTTCTAAAATGCAATTCACCTTATTTTTCGGCGTTTTAGACCTCCATGGTGTATAACATATAAATAAAAATAAATATTTTTTTATTTGTTTTGTTTATTTTTGCATCTAAAAATAAAATATTCACCTTTGATATATATACATAAATTTCAAAAATATATATATTATCTGACAACAACTTGGAGAAGTTCAAATAGTAACATTTTTTTTATGATTGTGTGTGAGTGAAACACAAAGAAAACCAGTAAGGAAAGTAGTAAAGTCGGACGGGGCCGACTATATGATACCCTTCACCACTATGGGTATATTAAACAGGACTATTAACATGAAATATATATGGGAGCTATATAGACCGATTTTCTCGAAACTTGGCAGACATCACTCTAGGCTCAATTCAGTACGTTATGCCAAATTTCGTGCAAATCGAAGGATATATAAGTACTTTGTGGCACCATTTACATGAAATCGGACGAAACTATATATGGGAGCTATATCTAAATCTGAACCGATTTTCTCAAAACTTGGCAGACATCACTCTAGGCTTAATTCAGTACGATATGCCAAATTTCGTGCAAATCGAAAGATATATAGGGACTTTGGGGCACCATTTACATGAAATCGGACGAAACTATATGTGGGAGCTATATCTAAATCTGAACCGATTTTCTCAAAACTTGGCAGACATCACTCTAGGCTCAATTCAGTACGTTATGCCAAATTTCGAGCAAATCGAAAGATATATAGGAACTTTGGGGCACCATTTACATGAAATCGGACGAACATCAGACAGACAGAGAGACATCACTCTAGGCTCAATTCAATACGTTATGCCAAATTTCGCGCAAATCGAAAGATATATAGGGACATTGGGGCACCATTTACATGAAATCGGACGAAACTATATATGGGAGCTATATCTAAATCAGGACCGATTTTCACGAAACTTGGCAGACATCACTCTAGGCTTAATTCAGTACGATATGCCAAATTTCGTGCAAATCGAAAGATATATAGGGACTTTGGGGCACCATTTACATCAAATCGGAGGAAACTATATATGGCAGGTATATATAAATCTGAACCGATTTTCTCAAAACTCGGCAGACATCACTCTAGGAACAATTCAGTACGTTATGCCAAATTTTGTGCAAATCGAAAGATATATAGGGACTTTGGGACACCATTAACATGAAATCGGACGAAACTATATATGGGAGCTATATCTAAATCTGGACCGATTTTCGCGAAACTGGGCAGACATCATTCTAGCCTCAATTCAGTACGTTATGCCAAATTTCATGCAAATCGAAAGATATATAAGGACTTTGGTACACCATTTACCTTAAATCGGAGGAAGATATATACGGGAGCTATATCTAAATCTGAACCGATTTTCACGAAACTTTGCACACATCATTCTAGACTTAATTCAGTGCGCTATGCCAAATTTCGTGCAAATCGAAAGATATATAGGGACTTTGGTACGCCATTTACCAAAAATCGGCCGAAATTATATATGGGAGCTATATCTAAATCTGAACCGATTTTCACGAAACTTGGCACACATCTTTCGTGGCTCAATTCAGTACGCTATGCCAAATTTCGTGCAAATCGAAAGATTTTCAGGGTCTAAAGTCCGTAAATCGGGCGAAACTATATATGGGAGCTATATATAAATCTGAACCGATTTTCACGAAACTTGGCACACATCTTTCGTGGCTCAATTCAGTACGCTATGCCAAATTTCGTGCAAATCGAAAGATTTTCAGGCTCTAAAGTCCGTAAATCGGGCAAAACTATATATGGGAGCTATATCTAAATCTGAACCGATTTTTCCCAATTTCAATAGGGTTCGTCCTTGGGCCAAACAAATGAGCTGTGCCAAATTTCATCCAAATCAGATCATAAATGCGACCTGTACTTTGTTTACAATTTAACATGGACAGACGGACAGACGGACGGACGGACGGACATGCATAAATCGATTCAGAAAGTGATTCTATGCATATTCTCAAAAGGAACCATGGGTCTATCTTGATTATTTTTGCCTGTTACAAACATATGCACAAAGACATAATACCCTGTACCACAGTGTGGTGAAGGGTATAAATATATAACGTCATTATCGTTAAGGTATACTTCTGTCTATATACATATAGACGGATCTTTAATAGTACCTCCAGCACCCTCGCCACCACCAACGAACAAAGTCAATAATTAAAAAAAATAGAAATTAGTAATAGATAGAAAAACAAAAAGCTAACCATAAACAAATATAATAAATCATTTTCGAAAAAATTTTCTGTCTAGATATTTTTATTGGGATTTTTTTAAATAATATTTTTTTTCAATGATTCAAGGGGGGATTTTATGGGATATTTTCCCAGAGACAATTAAATAACTATAAACGTGGTTTTTTATAGAATATATTTCCAGAAACTATCATTATCCTGTATTTATACCCTACAAAAGTATGTTGTCAGGGTATTATAGCTTAATGTAGCCTCAGGAGTAACGCCGCTAAATATTGGCCCTAGACCCACCTTTAAGTATACCGATCGTGATATCTCGACTAGCTGAGTCGATCTAGACATGTGTGTCCGTCCGTCTGTCCATTATAATTTGTAAACACGATACAGGCCACAGTTATGGACCAATCCTCACGAAATTTTGTATGAAGAATGGGTTCTGGCCAATGAAGACCCATTTTGTTTTTGGTAAAGATCGGTTAATATTTAGGGGATGAAATGGACCAAAAAATTTATTTTTGTCGGTTTTTCTGGTCGCTCCAGAGACCGCAATTATGGCCCTAACATCGCGAATTTTTACATGGAGAAGGGGATCGGGTCAGAGAATAAGCATGCATGTTTTGATAAAGATCGGTCAATATTTAGCGGGTCAAATGGACCCTGACTTTTGTGTGACAAAATTTGTATTCTATAGCGACAGGATAAAGACCCAAGAGGTTGACAGCATATCCAAGAGGAGTGGTTGACCTTTAAATAGATACCAATTATATTGTCGTATGTGTTCGGATATGAGAGTTACACTTAAATATTTACGGCTGCGTACATATTCAGATATTATCTAGTAACCCATTACCCCACTAGAGGGCGGAAATATAACGCTGATCGCTTTGAAATGTTCCATGAGGTTATAGTTATGGTCAAGGACAATGCCAATAATTTTCGGTGATGATCAGATAATAATATTGGAATGAAGTGGAACGAAAATCTAATTTTTTGTGTTTTTTTTTTCAAAGTCGGTCCGTCAACATAACCCACGGTAAAGATAATCTGTACAAGTAATTTGAAAGGCTATACTGAATATTATTAATATGACTTCTAGTCGGTCAAGAGGGTGCAAATATCACGAAATTTGCCCAAGCTCTGAATATAGAACCATAGAGTTTCGTGAAAGTTGTATAGAGTATCGTAAAGTCGGCCCCGTTCGACTATACTGCTCCGTTCACTGATTTTTAAATAATATTTTTTTCCCAATGATACAAGGGGGGGGGGGGTGTGATTTTATGGGATATTTTCCCAGAGGCAATCACACAGCTATAAGTGGGGTTTTTTATAGAATACTAGCAAAGTGCCCGCTACTTCGTATGCGGAAAGGGAATAAAAAGAGAAAATAATATTTCATATATAAGTCGTGAATACTGTATAATTTGTTGTACTATAGTTCTGAATTCCACCTCTATTCCTACATTTAATATCAAGTTTATTACCATTTAGTACCCCCTTCATACACATAATCACTATTTTCCGAAATCTCTTTCTTATTTCCATTACACTGATTTAGAATAGATCAGAATTCCAATTATATATTTACGTACAGGTTTCACATGTAGTTCCATTTAGAACTTTTCGAACACATAAGTACACATTTTCAAGACTATCTCCATACCATCACAACCACTAAATTTAGTATCAATTAGTACCACAAAAACCCTTTGGTTCTTCTTTCCAACTCTCTGTCAGTGAACCACATTTCAAATTTTGGGTTTCCAGCTCTCTCCGCTACCCAAATCCAAATTGTTCCAAATATAGTGAATTTTCTATTCTATTTGCTATTGGTACACAAAACTCCGAGTTGCCAATGTTGTCTCCACAGCTCAACACTACACTTCAACAGTAATCTAAATTCCAAATCTGTGGATTCAACCAAATCCAAATTGTTTCAAATTTGGTACCATTTAGTACTTTTCATACTTATAAGTAAGAATTTCCTACACTCTAAAATTTATTGTACTTTTCGTACTCATAAGTACAAATTTCCAAATGTACCTCAATCCTTCTCTCAAATAGTCTAAAATTTAAGAATTCCAGCTCTGTTTGTTCATTAAAAACCAAATTATACCAGATTTGTTACCATTCTGTACTTTTCCTACACTCTTAGAGTAATCTTTCATGATTCGAGTTCTACCCGTTCACCAAAGTCCAAATTTTCCCAAATGTTGTGCTTGTCGTACCCAGAGTACGAATTTCCAAAAATATCTCAGTTATACACTCCATTAATAACCTTAAATCAACATTTAATGATTCCAGCTCTATCCGTTCACCAACATCCAAACTGTACCAACTTTAGTACCAATTATTACTTTTCGTAGACGTAAGTACGAGTTTCTGAAACTGCCACAATTCCATACTGAAACAGTAAATTTATTCATAAGTTTCAGGATAACCGCCCTATCCGTTCACAATGATCCATATTGTACCATATTTAGTACCATTTAGTACTTTTCGTACTTATGAGTTCGAATTTCATACACTGTCTCAATCCTTTGCTTTAAGAATAATTTTATTTTCAAATCTATGTACTAAACTTAGTACCATTTAGTACACATAATTGAGCATTTTAAAACTACCTCCATGCCTCATCCTACGCCCCAACCACATTATTAAGTCCAATTTTTAGGATTCCCGCTCATACAAAACGAATTGTACCATATTTAGTATCATTTAGTGCTTGTCGTATCAATAAGTACGAAATTCCAATACTTCCTTAATTCTGTAATTTTCTTTCCAAATTTAAGTTTACCATCTCTATCCCTTAACTCTAGTCAAATTTGTACCAAGTTTTGTACTATTTAGTACACATAATGAGGAAATTTTAAAAACTACCGACATATCTCAATTCAAAATCTCAGCCCAATCCGTTAACACAAAAATAATTTGTAAACTTTTTGGTACCATTTAGTACTTTTGGTTTCTATAATTAAGAATTTCCTAAACTATGTCAATCCTGCACTCCAATAGTAATTTTCTGTTCACACGTAATGAAGTTGTACCAAATATAGTATCATTTAGTACACATAAGTACTATGCTTCCATATCTCAATTCTATCCTTTGAAGCAAAATTCAAATTGTACTAAATTTAGTACCATATAGTACCTTTCGTACCAATAAGTACGAATTTCCTAATCTACCTCAGTCCTATACTTCAACAGTCATTTTAATTCCCAATTTGAAGACTCCAGCTCCATCTGTTCCCCTAAATCCAACTTACACCAAATTTAGTACCATTTAGTACTTTTCATACAAATAAGCACGATTTTTTAAAGCTACCTCAATCCTATACTCCAATAGTAGTCCTAATTCCAATTATCAGGAAACTGGTACTACTGTGCACTAAATTTGGTACAATTAAAATTGTGGGTGAACCGATAGAGTTGGAATCATGAAACTTGGATTTAGGATCAGTGTGGGGGATAGAATTGGGGTATGTAGAATGTTTTCGAAATTCGAACTACTGCGTACTAAATTTGGTACAATTTAAATTGTGGGCGAACCAATATAGTTGGAATCCTGAAATTTGAATTTGGAATCAAATTGGGTTAGGAAGGAGGTTTTAGAAATTCGTACCACTGTGTACTATATTTAGTACAATTTAATTTGTGGGTGAACAGATAGAGTTAGAATCCTGAAACTTGGGTTTAGAATCACTGTCGGTGTGTATGATTGGGGTATTTAGGAAGTTTTGGATATTCGTACTACTGTGTACTAAAATTGGTACAATTTTAATTGTGGGTTAACCAATAGAGTTGGAATCCTGAAATTTGAATTTGGAATCATTGTAGGGGTGTACGATCGGGGTATGCAGGAAGTTTTTTTAGATGGTTGAGGAGGGTACTTATGGAAATAATGTGTGCTAAATGTAAAATTTGGATTTGAGTGAACCTTTAGAGCTCGAATCATGAAATTTGGTACTAAATGGTACTCAAATTTAATTTATGGTCGATATTAATGTCTGGATTGTTTTTTCTGACATATGCAGTTTTCTGTGAAAATAGAAAAACAAAATTTTTTATAAAAAAATATTTTTGTGGGCGTGGAGTTTTATAAAAAAAATCAGACGTGGATTTTTTTAAAAGATATTGTGGATGTTTATAAAAAAAGTATTTTTTAGTCGTGCATTTTTATAAAGTATTATTAGGCGTGGATTTTTTATAAAAAAAATTTAGTCATGGATTTTTATAAAAAAATATTTAGGCGTGTATTTTTCTATATATAAAGAATATTTTTTAGGCGTGGATTTTTATAAAGAATATTTTTAGGCGTGAATTTTATAAAAAATATTTTTTGGCGTGGATTATTATAAAGAATATTTTTTAGGCGTAGATTTTTATAAAGAATAGTTTTTAGGCGTGGATTTTTACAAAGAATTTTTTTGTAGGCGTGGATTTTTATGAAAAATATTTTTTGATGTGGATTTTTATAAAGAATAGTTTTTAGGCGTGGATTTTTATAAATAATATTTTTAGGCGTGGATTTTTATAAAGAATATTTTTCAGGCGTGGATATTTATAAAAAAATATTTTTTAGGCGTGGATTTTTATAAAGAATATTTTTCAGGCGTGGATTTTTATAAAGAATATTTGTAGGCGTGGATTTTTATAAATAATATTTTTAGGCGTGAATTTTTATAAAAACATAGTTTTTAGGCGTGGATTTTTATAAATAATATTTTTAGACGTGAATTTTTATAAAAACATAGTTTTTAGGCGTGGATTTTTATAAAAAAAATTAGGGGTGAATTTTTATAAAAACATATTTTTGTAGGCGCGGATTTTTAAAAATAATTTTTGTTAACCTGGATTTTTAAAAATACATTTTTTAGACGAGGATTTTTAAAGATACATTTTCTGGGCGTGGATTTTTATAATATATATATATATATATATATATATATTTTGTAGGTAGATTTTTTTTGTAGATTTTTAAAAAAATATATATTTTAAAAATATTTTTTACTTTTATTTAGGCGTGGATGTTTTTTATAAAAAATATTTTGTAAGAGTGGATTTTTATAAAAAAAAATGTTTTTGGAGTTGATTCTTATAAGAAGTATTTTGTTTTGTTGGATTGATGTGTTTTATAAAAAATATTTTTTTAGGAGTGGATTCTTATAAAAAATATTTGTTTATATAAAATATTTTGTAGGTGGACGATTTTTATAAAAAAAAAAGATTCTTATATAAAAAAATTGTTATAAAAAATATTTTTTAGCCGTGAATTTGTATAAAAGATTTTACGTGTTTTTTAAGAATGTATTTTTAAAAATATATATTTTTTATTTATAAAAAAAGTTATCTCACTTTCCCTGCAAAAATTAAAATAAAATGTGTGTAAGTTTTTTTTTTTTTAAATATGTTTTTTTATTTAATTTTTTTACTTATCATTTTAATTGATTTTCTATAAAATTTTTTCAAAAGTCAAAATAAAAAAATGCTTTCTTTTTATATCGAAAAAAGTATTTTTGTTCAAAAGAATATAATAGTGTGATTTTTCTTATAAAAAAACTGTTTAGTTTTCTACCAATTTTCCGACCAAAACCCCACAAAAACCCCCCTGCTCTTCGAAAAAAATAGACCAACAAATTATGACGTTTTCAATTAGAACAAGAAAACGAAACTACAAAGAAAAGAAAATTAGCACATTGGTATGAAATTGTCACTGCTAATTTTAAGGTGAAATTACGACAACAACAACAACAAAAACCCCACAACAAACCTTAAGAGGGTTTTTTTTTTTTTGTAACGTCCTACATGCCAATGATGAAAATTCAACATACATAAATCTCACGAAACGCCACTGTCTTTCAGAGGGGTGGATGGGGGGAATGTGTTCGCATTTACACACCCCAAAACAAAGTCCGCAAAAATTTCACGAAGAACTTGGCTGCTGGCCCCTATTTTTCGCCTGTCTGTTATTGTTGATGAAATGCATGCACATACATGTATGTGCAACAGTGACAGACCAGGCCAACAACAATACAATTCAACACAAATGCATACTACGACGTTTTTCGTTGATGGCTATCGAAGTTTGTGGGGTTTTCGTCGTCGTCGCCAACAACGAACGAACAAGCGAGCCTTCTTTTTCAATGAGATTCCACTACAACAACAACCTACTACGGAACGAAACCACCATCATCGTATGGCTGACGTAAAGTTGTGTCGTCGTGACTCCTCATCACACAACAGACAAACGGACACACACACACACAGATACAAAATGAACTGCTTGTATTGTGTGTGTGCGGTGTTGTGTTTGGTTTGGCGCTCACTCCCCACATAAATGAAAACATCAACAGAAGGCAAGGCAAGCCAGCCAGACGGCCAAGCAACCTAACTTAACTTTTTGAAATGAAATTGTGATATGTTTTCATTCGTTTGTTGATTGTTCAACGGAACGGTTGTGTTTCAGACTCAGACTCTCTCAGTCTTTGGCAAGAATATGCCCTGTGTTTACATTAAAAAAGAATAAAAAATAAAATTATTTCAAAAGAAGAAATTAAATGAAAGAATTAATTTGAAAAATAAATATATAAAGTGAGACAAAGAACAAATCTTGAGAAGAAAGAAATTCTAAAAGAAAAATCTCTTAAGTGAAGACAAACAAAAGCAAAACACCTTAAGATAAAAAAGTAACAGTTTTAAGTGTTTTGAAAATAAAGAAAAAATAAATTTTGAAAGCAAAAAATCAAGAGAAAAAACTCCATCACAAAACGGATTTATTAAAACAAAAATTTCAAGCAAAATTTGTGAAAATTCAGCAAATACCAATAAAAACATGGATATCACTCTATTACCCTCACCACCGGCCACACCGCCATTGTGCGAAAACAAAAATGAAAATGTAAGTATTTTTGGGGAATTTCGAAAAATATTAAAAAATTCTGGAAAAAAAATTTTATATCCAAAATAGGGATTTTTTGGTTAATTTTCATTGAAAAAGCTTAAAAAATATTCAAAAAATTTTGATATTTCGTTTTCCCAAATAAAAGGGGAATTTTTGGTTTTGAAAAATTTTTAATGATTTTTTGCGGATTTGAGGTTGATGAGGTCAAGTTTTTATGATATAGAGTAGAAATGAGCTAAAATATTGAAATTTAGCAAAATTGTGTAAAAGTTGAAATTTTTGTTTTGAAAAAAGGTATTGATTTTTTGGGAAATTGAAGTCAAGAGCTCCGAATTTAAAAATATAGATTAGAAACGGTCCTACATTTTGAAATTCATTGCCATTGTGTGGAAATTCTACTTCAAAATTCCTACCACGAAATTAGGACCTAGGTCACATTTTAGGGTTCGTAAACAGGTGTTGGAAATTTTTAAATTTTGGTGAAATGTAATTTTTAATATCAAAAAGTTCTAATAATGAGCAAAAATATATATATATTTTAATCTTTTTTCAAAATTGACTTAATTTTGTTAATTTCACAATTGAAAAATATTTCAAAATTTCTCAAAAGGGTATAAATTTTTAATACTCTTTATTATATCACAATGAAATTTGCAAAATTTCCATGAATAAAAAAAATCCCAAAAAGGGAAATTTTTACTTTTCGCCAAAATTGGGAATTTCACAATGGGCAAATATTTCAAAATTTATTGAAATTCAGCAAAATATTAATAATTATTTTTATTCTAACGAATTTTGAAATCAAATTGAAATTAAAAAAAATTCCCTTGAAATTTCCCAAAAGGGAAATTTTTATTTTTTAACACCAAACGTCTTAGAATTGCTTTCAGACCGGGAAAATATAGGAAATTTTTAAAAAATTCTGAAAGACAAAGATTTCCCTAAGAGGGAAATTTTGATTTCCACATGAAATCAATGAATTTTGAATTTATTTATATAGTTTACAAAGAAAAATAACAAATACCGCAGGAAATGAAAAATATCCCAAAGGGAAATTTTTATACAAAAAATATTTTACTATTAAAAAATAAATTGTTGATATTTTTTAAACATAAAACTTCCATAAAGGCGAAAAAAATTTAATAAAAAAAAACTCTTATTTTTGCCAAAAAATGCATTCATATTTTTTTTAATTGTAAAAAAAAAATTCAATAAAAAAATGTTCACAAAATTTCATTATATTATTTTTTTTTTCTCATTTTTTTTTTTAATATAAAAAAATATTTTTTTGCCTTAAGAGAATAAAAATTTTTTATTTGTTAAAAAACCAACAACAATTTTACTTTATGGGAATTTTTATTTTATTTTTCTCATAAAAATCAAAAATAAATCACCTTAGGAATTTAATTTTTACAATGACCTGCAATAATTTTTTTATATATAAAAAACACAAATTATTATTAGAAAAAAATAATAAAATCAACAACAAAATTGTCTGGCAGACACGTTCCAAGATAATTTTTTTTAAATACTGGGTGCAAATAGCAACAACAACGATAGCAGGGAATGAACGAAATCACCTAATTTTTTTATTACTACACAGATTGTCGCACCCTCAAAAATCATCATCAAACGTCGTCTATGACGAATCATATAATCATAATAATAATAAATATCGTAAAGATGTAGAAGAAGAAAAAAAATAGATTTATAATCAAATAACATTGCATATTTATTCTTCTTCTTTTATTTAAATTATTTCATTATTATAACTCTGACTGTATCATTTGTGTATTTGTTTTGTTGTATTTGCTGTTGCTGTTTTTTTTTTATTATTATTACCCATTTTTTTGTGTTACCTATAAATACTTTGCCTTGTCTCTTTCTGACTGGCAAAAAATTTGAAAACAAATGTTTTCGCTCTCTTTCTAACACATTGGCCACACTCTGATCACGCAGTAATCATTCGTCTATCAGCTGGTGTTCACGTGAACACTGAATGGGAAACACACAGCCATGAAGTGGATGAGTGATACAATAATAAAATAAAAAAAACAGCAAAAACAACAACACCATCAGCAGTATAAAGTACAACAGACGACGCCGCCATCAACCAGACATGTATGGATTTATGTGTGTTTATAATACACACCACACAGCAGCAAACAAACGAACGACCTATACAACAACTACAATGTATACATATAACTCCGAGAAATAAACACAACACACAGAGAGCTTTAGTTAGAGTACACTAAGAAGAACAAGCATCAGCACAACACAGCACACTTACGTATTAGGCAATAACAAAAATAGTACACACAGTTAGTTGGGGAGAGAGACAAAGAGAGCAAGTAAAAAAAGGAGGCAGCTAATCCACTACGTACTATAGTGAGTGTGTGTGGTTGTTGTTATATTGGGGGTATGGTCGTCCGTCGTCGTTGTTGTGGTTATTCGTGTATTTACTTGCCGAGAGTTGTATTGTGTGAGAGTAGTAGAGGGAGAAAAGGTTTTCTGTGGCTCACCATTAACGGCATTGAGTGTGTGGGGAAAGAAAAAAAAATCCCCTTGTAGTAGAGATTTAGAGAAAAAACCCAAACAGTCATTAATAGTGGAATTTTTTTTGTTGGTCTTATTAGAAATGAAGAAGAAGAAGACAAAGTAGACAATTTATTTTTGTTGACGTAAATATTGTGTTTGCCTTGTTGTTGTTTATTATTAATTCTGTACGCCTGTTATTTTAAAAAAAGAGGGAGTATCTTGTTCATGTGTTTTTATTGTTGTTGGTTGGTTGGCCGGCCTTCTTTGTAGTTTATTTAAGTGGTGGGGAGAGAAAAAATGGCGCGTTTTTTCGTGTTGTATTTTTCTGTTGATATCATCATCATCCGTACACCGGATGGTCACACCAAGCCCGTTTTTTTTTATGAGACAACATACCATGAACATTCCTCATGCGCTCGTTTATCATTTGTTGTTGTTTTTGTTCCACTATCCTATCCTGTTGTTGCTGTTTTACATTCTGTTTTTTGTGACCATGCCATATGACGTAGTTTGGACCTTTGAAACAGTATAAATGATGATATGTAGCAACAACAATGACGCTAGACGCGAATCATGCATTGAACGCGTGCTAACCAAAGCACAGCACAAGTGGGTTGGTTTGGTCGTGTTGTTGTTGTTTTGATTTATTCTTGGTATTTGGTTCAGTGCAAATGTATAACAACAATTTTTTTTCTTGTTGATGATGAGTAAGTGAGAGAGAGAGTCTCGTATACTCTCTCTCTGTGAATAATTTCTGTTTTACTGTGAATTATCTAAAAAAAAGGCAAAATGTTGTTTGCTTTTTTGTTCATGCTGTGCGCCTGGTTAGACATGCATTGTACGTATTTATTTGACAGTGTCATGTTGTGAATGAAATTGAATGAATTCACTCAGAAGGCAGGCAATGCGAACAAATTGAATTTTGAAACCAAATTGAACTTGCTAGTAGGGAATGACATAGAATTTTTGTAAAATGCAAAACAAAACACGATGGTGGTTGGTTGGTACTTTTGTTTTGCATTAGGCAGACAACAAGGCAGGCGGGCATGTTAGCAAAGGCACACACCTTCAAGAGGGAATAAATACAGTACATCAAATACAGTACTTATGCATTATATGAGGAATTTTCAAATTTGATGAAACAAGGAATTAAAAAAATAAAAATATTTTTTTATAAAAGAAAAATAAAAATATTTTTTTTATAAAAAAATAAAAATATTTTTTTTATAAAAAAATAAAAATATTTTTTTATAAAAAAATAACAATATTTTTTTATAAAAAAAATAAAAATATTAATTTATAAAAAAAAAATATTTTTTTATAAAAAAAAAATAAAAATATTTTTTTATAAAAAAAATAAAAATATTTTTTTATAAAAAAAAATAAAAATATTTTTTTATAAAAAAAATAAAAATATTTTTTTATAAAAAAAAATAAAAATATTTTTTTATAAAAAAAATAAAAATATTTTTTTATAAAAATATGTTTTATAACAAAAATATAAAAATAAAAATAGAATACTTCAAAAAAAAATAAAATTATTTAAAAAAATAGATTTTTTATTTTAAATTTACTAATTTCCCCTCTTATTTCTTTTTCTCCTTCCAGAACTCCAATACAGTATCCCACAATTTGGATGATAAGCTGTTAAAAGCAAAATTACAACTACAATTAGATCAGCAACAACAAAAACACCACAAATCATCCTCAAATCCAGGGCTGATAACACCACAACCCTCAGATACAGAAGATGATGATGGTAGTAAACCACCAGCAGTGAAGAAGCCAAAATTGGATATACCCACACCGGCCACAACACCTAACAATTTATTGGGTCAACAGCAGCGGGCCAGTGTGATCATGCATGTCAATAGTTCGGGCATTTGTTCGTCCATCGATGAAAATTCCTGTTCATCAACCATATCCAGTATCTCACAAACCAACAGCACAGTATCATCCTGCTCGTCCACCTCCTCTTTGTCTGCCTCATCATCCTGCTCCTCCGCCTCATCGATAGCATCATCGGATATTGATGATTCGGAAACGAATGTATGGCGTAGTTTAAAATTTAAAATGAATCGTAAACGTACAGCCACAGAGACTACAGACTTTAATTCCGATTCGGAATTGACACAGGATGTTGTCAAGGCGTCCACATTGGAGGAAGTGAAAGAAGTTACCCGCATCGAACAAAAAGTATTAGAAGAAACCAAAAATCCCGAACTAAATAATTCCCAATCAACAAATACCACACAATTCCGTTTTACATTGCCAAATGCAAGTCCAGCTGCTGCTGGGCAAAATGTGGCCCTGCAATATCAGTTAGTGGCCCCGAAGACAAATTATTTGTTGGCCGATACAAATGCCACGGCCCAATTTTTGTTGCTGAATCCCAATGTGTTGTTGCAAAGTTTAGGCAATAACAACAACACCACTTCCCGCCCCATTATTCCTGCCGTTCCAGTTGCACCTCAAAATTCAACACCCGCCACCACAACATCCATTGCTGCTCCTTCTGCCGCTCCCTCTGCGGAACGTAAACGCATTTATGAATGCAATCACCCGGATTGCGGTAAAAATTATTTCAAATCCAGCCATTTGAAGGCCCATCAGCGAGTACACACCGGCGAACGACCCTTCATCTGCAAATGGGAAAATTGCGATAAGCGTTTCTCACGTTCCGATGAGCTTTCGAGGCACAAGCGTACCCATACGGGCGAAAAGAAATTCGTTTGCCATGTCTGCGATAAGAAATTTATGCGCAGCGATCATCTGTCGAAGCATGTGAAGAGACATGCCTCAAAACGTCAACAGGACGGAAGTCGGAATGGTATGGCGGCGGCTGCTGCAACAACTCCATCTGTTGTGAATGCTTCCAGCAGTCTTGTGGTTGAAAACAACCCTCTGATTAAACATTTGAGACCTATTGCACCAGCAACCGCTTGCAACACTACCACCACCACCCAGTCTACAAATAGCCTGAATACAGTACAAATTAATGGAACCAATACAACATCTGCCCTGCAACTACAAATCTGTAATGCCTCGGATTTGTTGAGCTTACAGCAACAGGTGGCGGCTGTGAATTTCAGCCCAATGATACCGCAGCAGCAGTAAATTTTTGGGGGTCCATCCTCAATTTTTTTTTATTTTTCCCCCCAACAACAACAACAAAAATACAAATCTCATTTCAAAATCTAAAAAATTTTAAACTGGAAAAAGGGTTAATTTTGAAACAAAAAATTAAAAGAAGAAGAAAAAAGGAAATTAGGAAAAAAGGAAGAAAAAAAATCTCACCACAACCATTCCAATAAGAAAAAAAATCCAAGTGGAAATGTTTATAAGCAACTCCAAAAAAAGGCTTTATTCAGTATTTTGTTTTCAAAAAAAACTTTTTTTTTGGAATTTTTGATGCTTATAAATATTTCCAAGCTTGGAAATGCTAAGAAAAAAATCAAAATTTTTTAAAAATAATTTTTAACAAAATAATGAAATCCAGTCAAAAAATTGTTTCCAAAAATTAATAAAGAAAAAAATTTTGAAAATTCAATTTTTTTTCAAAAAATAATTTTGAAATTTTGACTGGAAAAAATTTCAATTTGTAAAATAGAACAAAACAAAAATAAGCAATTTTAATTATCAAAAATTAAACACAAATTTCAAAAATAATTTCAATATTAAAAAAATTTTAAAAATCCATATTTGTATATAAAAAAAAGCTATTGAAAAAAATAATACCCAACAGAATCACACTCACACAACTCTATAAATTCCTTCTACATTTTTTTCTTCCTTTTTCTTGTATAAAAATGGCTTTGTAGTATTCTATATATATTTAATTTTTTAATATTTAATTCTTAATTTTTTTAAATATTAATTATCAGCCTTATTCTAGATGTCAATTCCATGTGAATTTACTCGCTCTTTCCCTTCGCCTTATTCTGAACAACATTTTCCAGTGAATTTTTTCGCATTCTCGCTTTCGCCTTATTCTGAATGAAGTTCGAAAGCGAAAAAATCCGCTTTGGCGAAAAATTAGGTATTCTGAATTACAGATGAGATGAAATTTTGTGCGAAATTTTTCGCTAATAAATTTAAGGGGAGTTGACTACAAAAACATAAGTAATAACTATTTTTATGAAAAATATTTACACAATACTTATTCTATGACGATTTAGAATATTATAAATGATAGTAAGCAAATTTTTAACTGGAAAACAGTCAATAAAATGCCATTGGAAATCCCATTGATAACGATGCATGCTGCCAAAGAATGTATGAAGGTAATAAGGAATATTTAAGTCGAGTTTGATGCATTTTGGAGGCGAAATACAGACATTTGTGTGAGGATCTGTCTCTCAAGAAAAAAATTTTAAAAATTATGGAAAAACCAAATTTGCCTGATGAGCCGCTATAAAAACTGATATAAAAATTATGAAAGAACAAAAAATATTTTTTTTTTCAGAATTATCGTGTGCATGATTTGAAGGAAGAAATAAAGGAGTAGGAGCAAATCATAACATAACTGACCACTTTAAGAATTTGGGGAGATAAAATATCAAAATTAAATAAAAAGACACACAATTATGTAGTGAAATAATAAACTGTGAATTAATTAATTAAATCGCAGATTTCTTCCTATTATTCGTTGTGTTTTTGCCATCATAAAAAAATGTTCTTTTATTTGTAATCTATTGTAGTTGTTGCAACAAATTGCATCAAAACAATGAACAGCTGTTTCACATGCCATATTGTAGGTTGCCATATTTTCAAACTTTAATTTATTTTCTTTTAATTACAAAGCATTTATACAGCGGATTCTTGATATTTCACATTTGTATTGCTATAAAGTTTAAATAACAATAAAAAGCTACAATTTTTAATAACAAAAATCAATAAATAATATATTGAAAAATATTACACAATTAAATTACAATGGGGCAACACACATTGCAACTTAAATTACAATATGGCCACACACAGCGCAACTTAATTTACGATATGGCAACACGAATCTTTTTTTCAACCACCATTTTCGAAAAACTCGAATCCGCATCTCGCATTTTTTGCGTCTCCCTATTCATTCAGAATAAGGCGAGAATGTGAAAGCGAAAAATTTTTTATATGCGAGATATCTCCCAGCGAATATCCAGAATAAGGCTGTATATCTCCTCTCCACAAGTCATACAAAACTAATGTAATTATTTTTTAAAGAGCTCTTTTAAACCCTCTCTAATATTTCCTTCAGCCATTTTTGTTATTGCATTATAAATTTTTTGTTTTAATATTGTATATATATTTTTTTTCAAAAACTCAATATAAAAACAAAAAATTAATGTTAAAAAAAATCATATATAAAACTTTTTAGCATATATAATCATTATATATATCATTATATATAATACATGTAACAAATTGTAAACTGTGATATTTAAGTTTTTTGTTTTTTTTTTATTATTTTTTGTAATTTTTTTTTTTTATTTAATTCTTAAGGATCTTAGATGAAAAATAAAAAAGTATCTTTATAAATATTTAATTTATTTTTTTATATATTTACTATCTCCCCCACAACACCACTTATCAATTAAACAAAAAATGTAAAATACCACAACACTCTTTTTTTCACCTAAATATTGTAAAACAAAGACAAATCTTTAAAATCCTATCTTCAAAAGAAAAAAATATATATTTAAAAAAAGAAAGATAAAAAGAAAAGAATTTAAAAGAAAAAATAACTTGAAGAAAAAAGATAAAAACAAATCCTATCCAACAACAACAACAAATATATATTTTCCAAAATCATTCTAAAAACTTAAATCATTATTGTGTGTTTTTATTTCTTCTATTCGGGAGGGGGTTGGGTTAATTTTTTTTGAAAAAAAATTACAATGGGAAGCATTCCTTGGGTACCAAAGACCACCATCAAGAAATCCGTGGTACGATCAGTAGTGTCGTAATGCTACTGATATGAAAAACGCAACGTATAGGGCAACCCTACAGACAGTAGCAACACGTAATTTGATGGAGAATTATCGGGAGCAAAGGAGAGAGGAAAACGTATTTTCAGAAACAAGAACAAAAAAGGGATCATGAGCAAATTGAGATATACAGGAGTCAGAATGAAGTCCGAAAATTCTGCCAACGGGTAAAACACCAAACCGAAGGCTTTGGTGCAGGCACATCCTCCTGTAGCGATGAAGAAGGAAACCTGGTGACAGATACAGACAGTGTGCTGAGGATCTGGAAGGAACATTTTGAAAAACTGCTGGTATCAAATACTGGCGGTGAAGAGGATACCCCAGAACCAATAATAGATGACGGTATAGAGTGTATACCACCTAGCCAAGATGAAGTCAAAATAGCAATCAATCGGCTGAAGAATAATAAAGCAGCAGGTGCCGATGAGTTACAAGCCGAACTATTCAAGACTGGTGGTCAGATGCTGGTCAGGAGCATGCACCAGCTGATTAGTACAATATGGCTAGAGGAATGTATGCCCAATGATTGGAACCTCAGCATCCTGTGTCCCGTGCACAAAAAAGGATACAAGACGATATGTGCCAACTATAGAGGAATAAGTATCCTTCCCATCGCATATAAAGTGCTATCCAGCGTGCTGTGTGCTGAAGCCAATTGGTCAACATTATTGGGCAATACCATTGCGGCTTCAGACCTGGCAAGTCCACCATTGTCCAGATTTTCACTCTGCGCCAAATCCTAAAAAAGACCCATGAAAAACACATCGAAACATACCACCTATGCGTTGACTATAAAGCCGCATTCAACAGCCCTATCCGTTAAGAGGTGTTTGAAACCATGTCTACGTTCGGCATTCCTGTAAAATTAATACGACTGTGCAGGATAACTTTAAGTGGCACAAGATCAGCAGCTAACGTCGGAAAGGACCTCTCGGAGCCCTTTAATACCGAACGAGGATTTAGACAAGGTGACAGTTTGTCATGTGACCTTTTTTGACATCCTGCTGGAAAAGGTCATACGAGAGGCAAAAGTAAACAGAAATCGTACTCTGTACACCAAACAACACATGTTACTCGCCTACGCCGATGACATCGATAAAAGGGGTCGAACATTGCGAGCGGGTAACAGCCACCTTTGAACAAATTGAGAAGGAGTCTGCCAAAATGGGTCTGGCAGTAAACGGCGAGAAGACCAAGCTGATGGTATCAACGCTCAAGACGTCCAGTAGACTCGGACAAACTGTGGAATTTGAGAACTACAGCTTCGAGGTAGTCAAAGATTTTATATACCTTGGTACCGCCATAAACAAAACGAATGACATCAATTTTAGAAATTCGGAGAAGGATAGTGAAGCAAAAGCAAGGCCACCTCCCGCCAGACCAAACTCACACTCTACAAGACGCTGATACTACCCGTGCTGTTATATGGATCTGAAGCATGGGAACTTACGCAAGCAGATGAGGCAGCTCTTGAAGTGTTTGAGAGAAAAATTCTCCGAAACATCTATGGGCCTATCTGCGTTGATGGTGAATATCGCCGTCGAATGAACCATGAGTTGTACCAGCTATTTTCGGACATCGACATTGATAGACGTCAACTGAATGATATGACTAACGTAGTCATATCATTCAGTTGACGTGGCTAGGTCATGTTGTCAGAATGCATGAATATGCCCCAGCCCAGAAGGTATATAAAAGCGAACCGGCTGATGGTTCGCGCAGAAGGGAAGGTCAAGAGTATATTGGAAAGATCAAATCGAAGACAATATCACCGAAAATGATATTTCAAATTGGAAAAACTGCGCAAAAGACCGACGCGCCTTGAAATCTTTTCTAAGCTCGACTTATGGAACGTAAGTTCTGTCACAAGGGGAATATTTGGTAACCCTATCTTCTTCGGCATTATTTCAAATCAGCTGTTTGTGTCAAGCGAGAAATTCAGTTGAAGAAAATGCAACACAAACCTTAGTATCTATTTAAAATTTGTTTTAAATGACGTTTAATGTTTAATTTGTGATTTTAAACAAATTAATCTATCATAATGTGACTTTTTTATTTAAAAAAAAAAAAATTCTTTTATATAGAAAAACATGAATACACCCGACTCTCACTATGAAAATGTAAGTGTAAAGAATACACCTCAAATGGGTGTAAAGTGTGTTACAGAACACCTCGGCGTGTGTTCGATACACTTCTGCCGTTGAAGTAGTGAATCCCAGAACATGCCCTATAAATGCTATTGAACTTTAATAAAGATGGCAACCCAGCCAAGAATTAAAAAAAAGGCAAAGTAATACTATGCAACCTGTAATCAGCGATTTCTTCAAAGCCAACTTCATCAAATACGAAACAAATGCACAAACAATTTCCTTCTATACTTAAAAGTGGTAAAGGTAAACTTACGAAGGCACAAAGGAAGCTGATTCCACAATCTTACGACCCTAACTACAAAAGATCTTTCACAAATTACAGACAAAAACCTCGGATACAACAACTGAGGGTTCCGAGAGGATCTACACAACACAAACCTACTACAAAGTGGTAAATTAACATTTCTCATAATTCTATAATACCCGATGCAAATGATCAGAATTAGAGCCCGAAATTACCTCCAAAAAATAAATTATCTGAGACATCAACAACGGCATAGCCAACTTCACCCTAACGCCAAAAGGCAAATATGCTGGGACACTATAAAGCCTCCTAAGCTGGAATAGCACACGGGACAACAGAAGATCAATGTGTGAGAAAAATAAATTTGGCATCAATGATTATAGAACCGTCATAGCAGCAATTAAAGCAACACTCCTAAAGAAAACATGTATGTCATCCGCATACAGGAGAGACTAAAATTATCAGCAGTAACAGAATCCATAATGTCATTAATGAACATATTAAAAAGTAATGGGCCCATCATAGAATCCTGCGGGACTCCGCACAACAAACTGGGATCTTCACTCCAGATACGAGGAAATTAGACTGCAGGCCGAAACGGAAACGCCATATTTGACTCTTAGCTTGCGTATAAGCTGCGCGGGGTCAATAGAATCAAAGGCCTTAGACAAATCAAGACCAACATCAGAACCCTCAATAATATCATTAAGGGTTAATAAGTGGATCGTTGTACTGCAGCCATACCGAAAACCATACTGAGAACTACTCAAGCATTTACTGTCATCAATAAACTCCAACATAGCATCATTAATAATATGCTCTACTATCTTTGACATGACCGAAAAAACACTTATTGGACGCCAGTTAGACTGACTGCATGACGACCCTTTCTTCGGACCAGGCACAACACGAGCCACCTTCCAAACTTGCGGGAAGGATGACGCCATAAAAATACAATTAACAAAATGCAAAAAGTGATCAGATATGTATGGAAAAATACTCTTAACAAATTTAATAGAAATGCCATTAAAACCTACAACTCTAGATATAATTTTGCGGAGAACACTTCCAACATCCTCCATAAACACGCACTAAAACCTAAATCACTCTTGAACAATGTCACCATCAATTCCTACATTCACACCAGGATTGGATTTGCCCACATTACAAAAGTAATCATTAACAGTATTAACATCACTAAAAGGAATATCATCACCACAATGTAGACAACCAAAGGACTTGACTACTGTTCATACGACCGAATAACTTTTCATAATATTTTCTTCTCTCATTACGCCTAACAGCTTTACAACGATTTCTGCAGATACAATATATACGTCTATTGTCATCAGTAGGCCTTCTGCGCCATTCAAAACAGCAAACCCTGAAAAAATAATTTTTAAAAACTCCACGCCTCTTATGGAGCTTTGAAATTTTTTTTTTTTTTTGTTTTTAAAAATTCATGCCACTTTTGGAGCCTTAAAAGGTTCAATGTGTGCAGCTCACTATTAAAAGGGTCTTAAAGTTCTCTTTCTATACAGAAATCAGACGTTTACACTAGCAGACTGTCATTGGAATGGTAATGAAGTCTAGTTCCCAAAATATATAGGTCGGTCAATGATTATTTCGAGAAACGGTCTTGAAATTCATTTCTGCGGAAATATGTAAGAAGCCACACCAATTGAGTATTGTGGAAATTTTCTAATAACATCGTTCTTTAAATGCTATTATATATAAATATTCAAAATTATTATATTAATTAATATATAAAACTTACCTTGAAAGAATTTATTTTAATATTGAATTTCATGAATGATTTTTTGTTTTGAATTGTTGCTTGATTTGATGCAAATGTGGATAAATTAAAATCTTGATTTTCTTGATTGATGATTTTGAAATTTTGCTGGATTTGAAATGGTAATTTGATATGGATATTTCGCATATTTGATATGATTCTTATAATACTAAAAATTGAGAATATAATAAAGAAAATATATAAAATTAAAAATTAATGGAAACACAAAAAATATTTTCAAGGGTTCCAAACTCTACTGGGATCAAATAACTATGGGGGACCTAACAAACAAAGGGAAAACAAAAATCATTTATATTTTATGTACCTTCTTCCATATTCTTGACATAGATTCCGTGGGCTTGATTTCACGTTGTTTCTTTATTAATGAAAATGACGAATTATATTTAAACTTATAGTTGTAAAATTTCTTAATATTTAGTTTTTAAAATTTCTGCAGTTGGGTATTTCTTTACATTCCCAGTAGAGCGGTAAATTCACAGATAGGTTTTGCGGCATTGGGTGAGCAAGCCTGACGCACAGACATTTCCCATGTATCCAATAAATGCGATAACGAATGAAGTTTGGGTAATTTGGCAATGCGTGCCACCAGAGCATTTTGTACGGCATTTAAAAATGGCGTAGCCGAATAATCATGCTCGATTAGGGAACATTCCGGAGATGACCAGGGGTAATCCTCTGAAAGAAAATAAAAAAGAAAAAAAATTAATTAATTTTTAAATATTAAAAATAATTTGGTGAAAAAAATAAATCTATTGAACCTCAAAAAATATTTCTTTAAACATTCAGGCCTCGAATGAACCTCAAAAACTATTTCTTTAAAAATCCAGGCCTCGACTGAACCTCAAAAACTATTTCTTTAAAAAACCGCGCCTCAATTGAACCTCAAAATATATTTCTTTAAAAAACCGCGCCTCAATTGAACCTCAAAATATATTTTTTTTAACTTAAAAAAAAAATTCTTTAAAAATCCACGCCTATTTTGAACCTTGATTAAATATTTCTTTAAAAATCCAAGCCTCTATTGAACCTCAAAAAATAATTCTTTCAAAATCCACGCCTATTTTGAACCTTGATAAAATATTTCTTAAAAATCCACACTCCTTAAAGTTCCTAAAAAGAATTTATTAAAAAAATTGTGAACACTCACCCGGTATATTAATGCTAACCGGTGGTACACAAGGCAACTTCTTATCATCCAGGCAACATATCAATTTTATCGATTTCGGGTTATTCTGGGCTGCCGGATCCAAGCTAACCTTGAATTTTTGATCTAAACGAGCTATTTCACCCTGCAAGACGTGGGGAATTTCCAAATCACCCTTTGCGGGTTTTTCTGCTGGCCTTGGCATTTTGGCTGGTGGTGCAGCAATATCGGTGCCAAAAAGCAATTCCAGACTAGGTCTAAAGGTGCGATACAAGGTGTGATTGGCCAAGGGACTTTGCAAGGTGGCCGTTATGACTTCCATCAAGGGGTTTGAAGATTTCTAGAAAATAAAAATTATTTTAAAATATTTTTAATTTCAAATAAATTTTGTAATACTTACCCCAAACGACTGATCCGAATAGGATTTCATATCGGTATTTTCCAAAACCTTTTCACATTTCAATAGCGTCTCCAAAGATACCCGCTGTGCGGGATTGGTGAGAATTTCCAATAGCTTACTCATTTTCCGATAATTCTCAGCATTGCCACCATCAATGCGTAGCTTGTCGACAACCCTCTTGAGTGGTTCTATATACTTCGTGAGTTGTTTATATTTCTCACGATACAATTGATCCTCTTGCGGATTGAAGGGACTGTTTTGAGTCACTTGACCAGGTGTATTAATCGATTGGCTAGGTGATTGACGCATTTGTTGTCGCTGATTGGGATTTTGCATCATCCCGGCCATTTGAGGGCTGGAGGTGGGTACCAAGGCCGGACTGGGTATCATTTGAGAATTTGCCAAAGTATTTTGGGGTACAACATTTTGATTCGGTTGCTGTTGTTGTTGCTGCTGCTGCATTTGTTGTTGTTGGTTATTTACAACTTGTTGTTGCATTTGTTGTTGCTGTTGGACATTAAGAGATCCTGCCGGTGAAGCCACCGTACTGGGTGAGGGACTTTGCCGTAGGAATTGTTGTTGGCCCACAACACCACGATTTACATTGAAGATTTGTTGACCCTGTCCGAGAGTTATATTGGGATTCTTTTGCATGCCAGGGGCCATATTCAACATTTGATTGAGATTGCCTAAGGATCGGAATTTAATTAGAATAAATTTTAAATATTAATCAAAAATGTCTTACCTTGTGGCCCGGCATTATTGGCCATGGGACCTGGTCCCTGACCTTGGGCCGCATTTCCCGGACCAATATTACCCATATGCATGGGTCCACCTCCAGCTCCACCCACGCCAGCCTGATTCTGCTGCATATTAGGCGGCATTCCCTGCATGCCCTGATTCGGGCCGGCATGACCACCCACATTCATAGGTCCACCTGGCCCACCCTGATTCATACGTGCATTTATCATTTGATTTAGCTGAGGATGTTGCATGCTCATCTGCATTTGATTTGGCCCACCCGGTCCAGCATTTGGACCCATGGGACCCACGGTTCCAGGGCCACCCATTTGATTCATTTGCCCAGGCATACCTTGGGGACCACCAGGGCCGACACCAACACCACCCGGCCCACCCGTGGGACCACCCATTTGTGCATTACCCACCATCTGCTGATTGGGCCCCACATTAGGTCCGCCCATAACGTTCATTTGCACACCCATTGGGCCGCCCATCATTTGCTGCTGCCCCGGACCACCAATGTTGCCCTGCTGCTGACCCGGACCCACAGCACCCATTGCCATTTGGGGCCGCAGGCCCTGCATCTGTTGCATTTGCTGGCCGGGGCGTTGTTGATTCAAGGTCTGCAAAAGATTTGAGGCCGGCACTGGACCACTCGGCCCGGCACCTTGTTGGGCATTCGGCCCACCTGGCATTGACATCATTTGGGGATTACGATTACCCTGGCTGGCCAAGGTTTGCAAAGCATTCAGCGGATCTTGCATCATATTCTGTTGTGGTATTTCAGCATTTGGTGGTGGGGCCTGTTGGGGGCGTCCTGAAGGAAGTAACAAAAATAATTATTTAGACATTGCCGAACTTTCTACCTGTCTCTCACTGTCGTCTACATACTTTGTATATCTTTGAAATGCATGAACAGTTTTGCCACCAAACCCAAATATTCATCCTTGGTCTTGGATTTCTTGAATATGTGATTTTCCATAACGCCCGCATTCTTGGAACCATCCTGACTGGTATTCTGCAGCATTTCATTGCTATGGAAGAAATTTAATTAGAAAATAATCAAATTTTTGCAAAAAAAAATTGACAAACTTACATTTTGTTAATGACATTTTGCCGAAATTTCTGGGACTGCCAATCTTCGGCCATTTTCGGATGGAGTGGTGTTCGGCGGAAATTTGGGAAGCAATGTAGAGTTTTTTATAAATTAATTTATATTATTTTTTCTACAAATTTACAAAAAATTTCACAATTTTCAGTCCGAATGCCAAGCCAGCATTAAATTACTTGACACAACGCTGTGCTGTTTGAACTAGAGGTGGCAAACTATCGATAGTAATATCGATAGTATCGATGGTTTGGTTTTCACTAGACTATCGATGGTTTTTTTTCGATAGCGATACTATCGTTGAAAAAACGGATTCCGGCATTTATTCAGTTAGAGGCGCAACTTTGTTAATTAAACGACTTAGATATCTTCTATATAAACCGCGTCGTTAATTTATCAACTTTGATTTGTCATAAATATATGTAAAAAACAGAACACTGTTTAAAATGAACAGATATCTGAAAAGACCAAACGGTAAGTAAAATGTGTTTATTTATATTTTGTTCAATTGTTGATTAAAAATGTTTACAGATATTTCTACCTCCATTTCCATAGAAGAAACTGGTAATGAAAATGAAGAAGAACGTGAAAATTGCACGATTGGTGGGGAAACTAATAAGTCAAAAAGAGCACGCCACGGTTTCTCAGAAGTATGGAACTATTTTCAAAAAACAACAGATAAAAGAAATGCTAAGTGTCAGCTGTGTGGGAAAATATACAAAACTAGCGGTAACACGTCAAATCTGTTGGATCATTTAAAACGTAGCCATCCTTCTTATAATCAGCTTCCGAAACCAACGAAAACAATTGATAATTTTTTCAACAATTCAGTCACCTACGATACTGAATCGGCACGTAAAAAAGAACTTGATAAGGCTTTAATGATTTTGATCGCCACTGATGTACAGCCATTCAGTGTAGTAGAGGATACAGGATTCCGTGATTTTGTCCGATGCTTAGATCCGCGCTACGTTTTGCCTTCAAGAAACACCCTAAAAAACGTTCTGATGATAAATATGTACAACGAAACAAAGAGTAAGTTGCAAACTATTCTTAACGGGTTACAACACTGCGCTATTACAACAGACCTATGGACATCGCGCGCAAATGAGAGCTACCTCACCGTAACGTGCCACTTTGTTACAAAAGATTTTGTTCTCCGTACAGCTGTTTTGTCTACAAAAAAAATGTTATGTTCCACTAATCACAACGCAGAAAATATATCAATATCTATGCGCGCCGTGTTAGAAGAGTGGGGTCTAATGGAGAAAGTGGTGGCAGTTGTCAGCGATAATGCTAGCAGTATGTTGAAAGCGTGCGAATTGCTTCAAAAACGAAATCTGCCATGCTTTGCACACACTATTAACCTTGTGGTGCAAGATTGCTTAGCGCAAGATTATGTTAAAACTACTTTAGGGAAATGTAAGAAAATTGTGAGCTATTTTAAGAGCAGCACAATTTCCTACGAAAAGTTTAAAGCGGACCAAGGAAGAGATATGCCCCACAGCCTAAAACAGGAGGTACCGACCCGCTGGAACAGTGCTCTCAGAATGGTGGAGAGCATTCTTTTAACAAATAATTCTATTTCAAATGTACTGCTAATGACACCAAAGGCACCGCTACCTTTAACGGCAGACGATATAGAATTTTTGCAGGACCTTAAACAATTGCTTATGCCATTTGATGCCGCTACAGTCCAAACATCGTCAAGTGCAGCTGTTACTATTTCCCTAGTAGTTCCTCTAACATGTGGTCTTTTTAAATCTCTTGATGAGTTAAAAAGTACTATGAAAACTTCAGAAGGCCATCAAGCTTGTATATTTCTGCTTGAAAGAATAAAGAAAAGGCTATTTCCTTACGAGGAGCGTACAGTTACAAGACTCGGAACATTATTAGACCCTCGGTTCAAGAAGGAAGGTTTTCTTTTCCCAAGCAATGCAGATGGAGGAACACAATTTTTACAAAACGTGTTGAGTGGTATGAACAAAAACAACACCATGGAACAAGATAATTTAGAACCATCATGTTCTAAAAATATTCATCAAAGTTCGCAGCCACCGCTTTTAAAATTCGTAGGAAATAAAATTGCCTCTAAAGTAAGATCACATCAAGTAGACGCCATCATTTCTCTTAGGCAATATTTTGAAAATGAAAATGCAGCATTAGAAATAGATCCATTACAGTACTGGAAGGTAAATAATATAATACAAAACTATTTATTAACAAATTTACGAAGTGTTATGTTTATTTTCAGAATTGTTCTGGCCAAATGTCACTCACAAAGTCATGTGCCTTACGCTATTTATGCGTACCAGCAACTTCGACAGAGGCTGAGCGAATGTTTAGCAAAACCGGAGCCATAATTTCGGAAAGAAGATCGAGCTTAAAGCCAAAAAATGTTGATATGCTGCTCTTTGTTAACAAAAATTGTTGGGTCAGTAAAGAATTATAAGAAGTAAGGTTTTTAAACAAATAATACCTTTTTCAAGGTAATTTTCATTATAATTTTAAATTTAA
Organism: Musca vetustissima; assembly: GCF_032173495.1. Classification (NCBI taxonomy): domain Eukaryota; kingdom Metazoa; phylum Arthropoda; class Insecta; order Diptera; family Muscidae; genus Musca; species Musca vetustissima. Next base: position 40,184 of record NW_026878246.1, on the reverse strand, counting down.
ATTAATTTGATTAAATATTTTTATAAAATAAGATCTGAATGTATCTGTAATAATGAATTTCAAATATTTTTTGTTTTTATGTTTAGTTGTTTTGTTGAAGCGTTATTATCTGTTTTTATTTTAATTTTTAATATAAATATAATTTTTAATTAATTTTTACTACATGCAAATACATTTTTTTGTAAAAGTTGATCTCAAAGTGCCTTATAAAAATGAATTCCAAATATTTTTGTTTTTATGTTGTTGTTTTGTTTAAGCGTTATTGTCTGTTATTTTTGACTATAAATATAGTTTATAATTAATATTTACTATATGTACATATTTTAATAATAACTGTACTAATGAATTCCAAATATTTTTTGTTTTTATGTCAATTTGTTTTGCTTAAGCGTTTCTTAATAAAAGAATATTAATCATTAGATCATTTAATATAATTGAGTCCGTTATTAAAAATACATGTAAGTACATATCGGTGTTGTTTATTGATATTGACTTGAATGGTTATTACATTTGTGATGAGTTTTGTTAGTAGTTATTTTTATTTTTAATAAAAATCGCAAAAGTTTAACAAAAACCATAATACAAAAATAATTATAACACACAAATTAATAACATAGAACAATGAAAAAAAGTTGCGCGCATTATTGAAAAATTAATATTGGCATTCCCACATTATTCGATACTATCGATAGTTTTCCAACAAACTATCGAAAATATCGAATGATGCGACTATCGATAGTTTGCCAGCTCTAGTTTGAACCAACCTCGCATAAAAACGTTCCACATTATAGAATTGCAGGAGATAAGAGAGAATGCCTAATAAATATCAACAGGAAACAAAATGAACGGAGACTTGTTATGTTTACGAATGAGTGTAATGCATAATGGTGGTAAAATCGGTCTTGTTTAGAAATAGACACGGGAAAAAGGACAATAATGTGAAAACACAATGTAAAGTCACAGCAGGTGTAATGACGCCCTCACTCAAAGCCATCATATTTAAATTTAAGGCGCCAAAACAAGGATATAACCTAAAAAATATATAAAATAATAATAAAATATAAAAATCTAATCTAAAAAAATATTTATTTTTTTAACTTTCATTTTTTTAATTTTTTTAAACACTTTTTTGAAATTTTTGTTACTTGAAAATTTTTTTTTATAAAACCCTTACCTTACTTATAAAAAAAAAATACTTCTCATTTTTTAGAAATTTGTGTATTTCGCATATAAAATATAAAAAAAATCAAAAAAGAAAATATTAAAATATTTATACAAAAATTCAATTTAAAAAAAGTTTAAAAATTTACAATATATTTTTAAAAACTCAAAGATTGTAAAAAAATCAAGAATTATTTTTAAAATAGTTCTAAAAATTAAATATTCTTTTATAATAAAACTTAAAAAAATATTTTGTAAAAATGCCACTAAACGAATCTTAAGAAAAATATTTTTGTTAATTCATTTTAAATTATTATTTAAAAAATTCTAAAACATTTTTTTAAACAACAAATTCTAAGAATATTTTTTAAAAAAAATTTCTAAGAATTTTTTTTTTAAAAATTCTAAAACATTTTTTTTAATAAAAAATTCTGAGAATATTTTTAAAAAAATCTAAATTTTTTTAGTATAATTTCTAAAAAATCAAAATAAATTAAAAAAAAAACAAAATTTCTAAGAATATTTTTTAAAAAATCAAAAAATTCTATTTTTTTTTCAAATCAAAAAATTCAAAAAAAAAGTTTTAAGTTTTAAATGTTTTTTAAGTTTTAATAAAATGTTTGTTAAAAAATACACGCTAATTTTTTTATTTCTAAAAAATTCTAGAAATCCACGCCAATTTTCTTTTAATTTTAAAAAATAATTAAAAAAGCAACTCTATTCTTTTAATCCTAAAAAATTGAAAAATCTGCACTAATTGTTTTAATTCTAAAAAAATTAAAAATCCACGGTATTTTTTTTAATTCCAAACAATGTAAATGATTAAAAAATCAACTCTATTTTTTAACTCTAAAAAAATTGAAAAATCCATGCAATTTTTTTTAATTCTTTTTCTAAAAAAGTTAAAAAATCCACGGCATTTTTTTAATTCTAAACAATGTAAATAATTAAAAAATCAACTCTATTTTTTTAACTCTAAAAAAATTTAAAAATCCACGCTAATTTTTTTAATTCTAAAAAAGTTAAAAAATCCACGGTATTTTTTTTAATTCTAAGCAATTAAACAATGTAGATTTTCAAAAAATATTTTTTTTTAAATCCACGCCTTGTGTAAGATCTACACAAAATATATATATTTTTTTAAATCCACGTCTTTTGTAGATCTTCAAAAAATATTTTTTTTAAATCCACGCCTTGTGTAGATCTTCAAAAAATATTTTTTTTTAATCCACGCCTTGTGTAGACCCCTAAAAATACATTTTTTTAATCCACGCCTTGTATAGATCTTCAATAAATATTTTTTTAAATCCACGCCTTGTATAGATCTTCAATAAATATTTTTTTAAAAAAATCCACGCCTTGTATAGATCTTCAATAAATATTTTTTTAAAAAAATCCACGCCTTGTATGGATCTTCAATAAATATTTTTTTAAATCCACGCCTTGTATAGATCTTCAATAAATATTTTTTTAAAAAAATCCACGCCTTGTGTAGATCTTCAATAAATGTTTTTTTAAAAAAATCCACGCCTTGTATAGATCTTCAATAAATATTTTTTTAAAAAAATCCACGCCTTGTGTAGATCTTCAATAAATATTTTTTTAAAAAAATCCACGCCTTGTGTAGATCTCCAATTTTTTTTTTAAATCCACGCCTTGTATAGATCTTCAATAAATATTTTTTTTAAATCCACGCCTTGTATAGATCTTCAATAAATATTTTTTTAAAAAAATCCACGCCTTGTGTAGATCTTCAATAAATATTTTTTTAAAAAAATCCACGCCTTGTGTAGATCTCCAAAATTTTTTTTTAAATCCACAACTTGTGAAGGTCTTCAAAAAATATATTTCTTTTTTTAAATCCACGCCTTGTATAGATCTTCAATAAATATTTTTTTAAAAAATCCACGCCTTGTGTAGATCTCCAAAATTTTTTTTTAAATCCACGACTTGTGAAGATCTTCAAAAAATATATTTCTTTTTTTAAATCCACGCCTTGTGTAGATCTTCAAAAAATATATATTTTTTTTTAATAATCGACGTCTTGTGTAAAACTTAAAAAAAATATATTTTTTTTTTAATAATCGACGTCTTGTGTACATCTTGAAAAAAAATATTTTAAAGAATCCACGCCTTGTGTAGATTTTGAAAACAAATTATTTTAAAGAATCCACGCCTTGTGTAAATCTTCAAAAAAATATTTTTTAAAAAAATTCACGCCTTGTGTTCAGATCTTTTTTTTTTAATCCACTTGTGCATTTTTTTATTTTTTTTTAATCTAAAATATTTTTTTTATATTTTTAAAAATCAATTTTTATTAATTTCTTTGCTTATTTCACATTTAAAAATACGTTATTTATTAAGCTCTTCTCTTTGTTTTGCCGCACTCTTATTTCCTGTTGAATTATAACTCTCTCTTGCTCTTTTCATAACGATTTGATACTCTTTAGCAATCGGTTACTATTATTTCTCGTTGTAGCTAGGCTACCACACACTCTGAGCCAACCAACCAACCAACAATAAACCTTTTCTCGTTGTATTATCTGCTGACGTTTGACAATTTCCGACTCATTCGCATTGAAACCGTTGTCTCAAGCGCATCGTTCATCGGTTTTACATTCGTTAATTTTTTTAATTTCGAATTTAAGCTTCGGGTAACGGACAACAAGACAAAAAACAGAAAAAGTAAAGGCTATCTCACAATAAAATAAATAAATAGAAGAAAGCAAAAAAGAAAACATTTAAAATAAAAGCAGAAATATATACGCGCGTGTTTATTTGTAGTTGTTGTTGTTATTTAAAGTTTCATGATCTATCTGTTATAAGTTCTGCTTGATTTTGTTTTTTTGTGTGTTTTAACTTGGGTTTCACTGCTTGCTGGCTGGCTGCTTGGCTGTTTTTTGCTGGTGTTCAACAACAATTGTTATTAAAAAATGAAATGAGATAGCTGTCTATGTGTGTGAGTGTGTGTGTTTGGGTTTGTGAATGCGAGTATGCAATGGCTACGTGTATAACAAAATAAAAAAAGTAAATAAATAAATAACAAAACGGCGACGACGAAGTGAATAAAACGCAAAAAAAAAACGAAATTTAAAATACGACAACGTCGTCGTTGTCGACGACAACCAAACCAATAATCGACTGTGTTTATATACAAAAACAACAGCAAGAAGAAGAAAAAATAATAATATACGATACATGTACAAACGTGTTTAAATATTATCGGTCGGTTTTGAAACACACAACAAAATAAAAATATATATAGAAAAAAAATGGAAATGGAAACACCAATTTTGTTATGTTAATTGGTTTTAGTATATTTATTAAATAAGAAAGTTTATATATACCGTATATGTATATATAATAAATATATAATATAGAAAAAAATATATATTTATAGTTATGTGTTAAGTGCAAATAAATAAATAAATAAATAAAAAGAGCTTTATAGTTATTAAAAAAATAAAAAAATACAAAATAATAAATTAAATTATAAAAATTTAAAAATAATATAAAAAAATTAAAATAAAATAACAAATCAAAAACTACTATAAAATAAAAAAATATTTAAACCCGAAAATTTCGAGGCAAGTGAATATCTCTCTGCCTGCTGGCCAAGTGTTTTTTTCTTCACACTGAAAGCTGTTTCAAAACAACAGCACCAAAAAAAATTTAATTTTTGCTGACGTCTATAGAAAAAAGGTTTTCAAAATAACGAAACAAAAAAAAAATGAAGAGGCAAAGTGGAAAAATAGAGTGAATAGCCCAAAAGTAAAAAAATTAAAGAATTAAAAAAAAAATAATAATAGAAAAAATAAATAATAGTAATTTTTTAATTTCAAAACTACAAAAACAAGAACCAAACAATACTGCAATCAGTGATAGCAACAAAAACCCTCAATAACAACAACACCAACAACAAAAATGTAAGTAAACAAGTGTTTTGAAACTCCTATTGAACTGCAGACAAACTCTGTACTCTCTCTTCCACTCCCAACATGCATTTTTTCTCTTTAAAACGGTTAAATAAAAAATCTCTTATTTTTTTAAGAATGGGGAAATTAAAAACAACTAAATTAACGAACAAAATAAAAAATATATTTACAAATTTGGTTGGAGAATAAATTTGTCAACATTTATTCCAGTTGAGTAGTCGATTTAAAAAAAATTATATTTTTTTGAAAATCCACTTAGACGTGGATTTTTTAAAAAAAGGTGTAGACTTTTAAAAAAAAATTTTTCAAGTTCTATAAAAGGATTAAAAAAAATTTTATATATATATATATTTTTTTTTTTTTTTGAGTGCCGTATACCGGCGTGGAATTTTATACCCTTCACCACTCTGCGGTACAGGGTATTATGTCTTTGTCCATATGTTTGTAAGAGGCAAAAGAAAACGAGATAGACCCATGGGTCCTTTTGAGAATATACATAGAATCACTTTCTGAGTCGATTTATGCATCTCCGTCCGTTCATGTATTTTTGTGAGCAAAGTACCGGTCGCATTTACCATCCGATTTGGATAAAATTTGGCACAGCTCATTTATTTGGCTCACGGAAGAACTCTATTGAAATTGGGAAATATCGGTTCCGATTTAGATATAGCTCCCATATATTTTTGTCCGATTTAGGGTAAATGGTACACCAAAGTTCCTATATAACATTCGATTTGCCCCAAATTTGGCACAGCGTACTAAGTTAGGTTTGAAGTCATGTCTGCCAAGTTTCGTGGAAATCGGTTCAGATTTAGATGTAGCTACCATATATATTTTCGTCCGATTTTAGGTAAATGGTGCGTCAAAGTCCCTAAATATCTTTCGATTTGCACGAAATTCTGCATAGTGTACTGCCATAGGTCCAGAGTGATGTGTGCTAAGTTTCGTGAAAATCGGTTCAGATTTTGATATATTTCCCATATATATTTTCGTCCGATTTAAGGCAAATGATGCGTCAAAGTCCCTAAATATCTTTCGATTTGCACGAAATTTGGCATAGCGTACTGAAATAGGTCTAGAATAATGTGTGTTAAGTTTCCTGAAAATCAGTTCAGATTTAGATATAGCTCCAAAATATTTTTTCGTCTGATTTAATGTAAATGATGCACCAAAGTCCACATATATTTTTCGTTTTTGCACGAAATTTGGCATATTTGATGTGTGTTAAGTTTCGTGAACATCGGTTCCGATTTAGATAAAAATGTGATCGATATGCACAAAACATACTGAAATTAGTATAACCTAACCAGTGACAAATCGGCTTAGATTTCGATATAGCTTGTATATATTTTTGTCCAATTTTCAGTAAATGGTTACCAAAGTCCTCATGTTTTTCATAATTTTGTCTCATTGAAAGAAGGAACTCTATATCTGGGTTGCAGAATTACATGTTTATGGATCCAATTTCATCTTAACGGTCCTTTAAATATGTGACGTCTGTTAGGATTAATCTGTTGAATATACCCAAAGTGGTGAAGGGTATCATATAGTCGGCCCCGTCCGACTTTACTACTTTCTTTACTGGTTTTATTTTATTTTGTATAAATTTTTTTGGAATGACAATAGTTAGGACGACGAAGTTGGAATTTACATTCCTTTGAGCGAACATTGGGGCGTGTGTAAGATTCGGCATCTGCTTTTCCGAAATGGATGCAAATAATTCGAATATAATGCAAATAATGTGTTGTATTCAAATTTTCGAAATGAGACTACCATTATTATTTTGCCATGGAGTGTCGATTTTCAAAATATTTTTCAACATTTTTTTTTTGGCTTTTTTAGATTAGATTATTTTTTAATATTTTTTTCAAAAAATTTAAAGGCGTAGATTTTTCTAAAATATTATATTTTATTTAATTTGGTTTTGTTTTTCTTTTTTAGTTAGTAAGATTTTTTAATCTTGAAATTTTTAAAATATTTTTTCAAGCATGGATTTTTAAAAATATGTTTTCAAAATGATAGTTTAAAAAAAATTGTGGTAGATTATTTTAAAAATATTTGTTAGACAGATGTGTGGGCGTGGATTTTTTAATAATATTTTTCTCCGTTAATCCCTATTTTAGGATTTTTTAGAAAAGTTTTTTATTTTTTTTTTTAGGAATAACTTTTGTATTTTATTTTCTAATTTTATAGGTATAGACTTATTAAAAAAATTACTTTCAACATTTTAAAAGGCTTTGATTAATGTACTGGATTTGCTCAAGTTTAAAATCCCGTTGTACTAGATTTTTTAAAAATATATTTTTAACATTTTTATACGTATGCGTTGATTTCCCAAAATACCGTAACCCTAATAAACCCCACCATTATTCCATTACAAACCTTTCTCTTATGTGCAGTCAAATAAGAAAGTTAAAAAATTGAATCAAAATAATAAAACACTTGCACATACACACACAATTACTATCATACAAAAAGAAAGCATACCCCACCCCATTCCCCCACAACAACAACAACATCAAAACAAACATAAATGCATTTCATTTGTTTACCTTGAAGAAAAAGTTCTTTTGAAAAGATCAGAAACATCAACACAAATAAATCAACGACTCTTTCCCTCACACACTCTCTCTCTCTCTGTCTTACGAAGCACTCTTTGTGTTGTTTATGTCTCGTTGAGTGAGTGCTGTAATTGTCCCCAAACAAAAACCCAAAAAAACCCCACAACAACAACTACACCAACGACCATTCGACCATATGATTTGTAATAATAAGCTTTCTTAACTGGAGCACAACACATTATAACAGTGGTTTGTGGTACGTTATGTTTATGTGTGGGGAGAAAGAGAGTGTAACTAACACTCAGTAGAGCAGTCAGTTTGCATTTGAAGAGAAATTCTGTTTTGGGGGATTTGTGTTTTTGTTTTTAATTGAGAAGACGGAGTTATTATTTCTGCATGAGGGGTGCTACAATGCTGTGATTTAAAACAAAAAACAACAAACATGAGAAGAAGGTGGGGAATAATGACATTTATATTAACTTCAATCACAAACAATTTGTTGTTATGCGTGAAATTACTTTAATTGATACCACCATACAAAAAGAGTGATATATTCATCATCACACATGAGGGGGAAATATGTATAAAAAAATACATAAAAATTGTATAGACAATTGAGATAATAGTTGTGTGAAATTAAAGTTAATTTTGGAAGGGATGGTGGATGTTGGTGATAGGAATTAAAAATAAATATTTAAAACAGGAATATGGTAGATTTTTTAAATAGTAGGATATTTTCAAGGGCGCAGTGTTCGCTTTGGCGGATGTACACAAGAAGAACAAAGCCGATATTATTGCCTTACAGGAAATGCAATGGAAAGGGACTGGCGTAAGTAAATCAGATGATTACGCCCTGTATTAAAGATGCCATGAAACGAGACATGAATTTGGCTGCGTATTTATGGTTAACAGGAGAATAAAAGACCTCGTCTACAGATTCACTCAGTAGATGAGCGAATTGTTATAATCCGTATAAAAGCGAAGTTCTTCTACATCAGTCTCATTTGCGCACATGCTCTGACCGAAGATAAAGATGAGCAGACCAAAGACATATGTAATGAGGGCCTAGAAACAACATATGATCGCTGCCCTGGCCATGACATTAAAATTCTGCTAGGAGATTTTAATGCAAAAATCGGATGGGAAAATATCTTTGACTTCGCGGCAGCAAAAACATGTTAGTTAGCAGCACCAGATTCAAGCATCTCAATATACTCAAGGCCACTTGGATTTCTCCCGATCGAACAACGAGAAATCAAATCGATCATGTTGTGATAGACGGAAGGCATTCATCCAGTGCTTTAGACGTCCGATCGATCCGGGGAGAGAATATCGATTCGGACCTTGTGGCAGCCAAGGTACGCACCCGTCTTAATGTAGCAGCAAAGGTGCGATCTAATGTAACACGGAAATTTGACGTCGAAAAGCTGCAAACACCTCAGATAGCAGAAGCCTTTTCCGATCAACTTACCCAACTGCTTGACGAAGGCACCCCTTGTCCCGATAATAATATAGGAACACTCCCTATAAACTGCAGCAAAAACAACACTTGGGTACCAAAGACCACCATCAAGAAATTCGTGGTACGATCAGGAGTGCTGTAATGCTACCGATGTGAAAAACGCAACCTGCGGACAGTAGCAACACGTAATTCGATGGAGAACTATCGGGAGAAAAGGAGAGATGAGAAGCGTATTTTCAGAAAAAAGAAGAAAGAACAAGAAAAATGTGAGCGTGAGCAAATCGAGTTGTACAGGTGTCAGAATGAAGTCCGAAAATTCTACCAACGGGTAAAACACCAAACCGAAGGCTTTGGTGCAGGCACATCCTCCTGTAGAGATGAAGAAGGTGACAGATACAGACAACGTGCTGAATACAGCTATGCAGGATAACTTTAACTCGCACAAGATCAGCAGTTAAAGTCGGAAAGGACCTCTCGGAGCCATTTAATACTGAACGAGAATTCAGACAAGGTGACACTTTGTCGTGTGACCTTTTTAACATCCTGCTGGAAAAGGTCATACGACGAGAGGCAAAGGTGAACAGAAATGGCACTCTGTACACCAAACAACATATGTTACTCGCCTACGCCGATGACATCGATATAAGGGGTCGAACATTGCGAGCGGAAACAGCCACCTTTGAACAAATTGAGAAGGAGTCTGCCCAAGTGGGTCTGGCAGTAAACGGCGAAAAGACCAAGATTATGGTATCAACGCGCAAGACGTCCAGTAGACTCGGACCAAGTGTGGATATTGAGAACTACAGCTTCGAGTTAGTCAGAGATGTTATATACCTTGGTACCGCCATAAACAAAACGAATGACATCAAATTTGGAAATTCGGAGAAGGATAGTGATGGCTAACAGATACTACTATGGTCTGAGCAAACAACTCAAAAGCAAGGCCACCTCCCACCAGACCAAACTCACACTCTACAAGACGCTGATATTATCCGTGCTGTTATATGGATCTGAAGCATGGGTACTTGCGCAAGCAGATGAGGCAGCTCTTGGAGTTTTTGAGAGAAAAATTCTCCGAATGATCTATGAGCCGATCTGCGTTGACGGTGAATATCGCCCTCGAATGAACCATGAGTTGTACCAGTTACTCTCGGACATCGACATTGTAGACGTAGTCGCTGGCTAGGTCATGTTGTGAGAATGGATGAAGATGCCCCAGCCCGGAAGGCATTTAAAAGCGAACCGGCTGATAGTTCACGCAGAAGGGGAAGGCCACGAATACGATGGAAAGCCCAAGTCGAAGATAACATTGCCGAATATGGTGTTTTAAATTGGAAAAACTGTGCAAAAGACTGACGCGCCTGGAAATCGTTTTTAAGCTCGGCTTATGGAAGGAAAGTTCTGTCACAAGCCAGCTAAGTAAGTATAAGGCTTGGATTTAAAAAAAAATATTTTTTGAAGCTACAATAAAATTACCCAAAGATAGTTTTATGCAAATGTGTGTGTGTGCATTTCTGAAGAACACAATTATAATTTATTTACCCTCCAACCCTTCCCTAGAACCTCCTTCTTGAAATAACTACAAACAATGTCACCACTACTCACATTCGCATTGTCAGCATATTCACAATCAAAAGTAAGCAACAACAACACACACCATCATCACTTGACTTGGTTGGGTAATATCTCACTCTCTCTCTCATCTCTTGTAATGAAGCATGGGAGAATGACACACAATGAAATGAGGGTGCCCCCCAAAACAATCACACATACACACACCTTGCACCTTGCACTTGTTCGATGTTGTATTTTGTAGTTGTTGTTTTTTTTTCTTCTTTACAGTGATGGCTATTAACCGTGTTTTTTCTGACATAATCTTGGGTTGTTATCATTGGATTGTTTGTTTTGTTTTTCTAAGATGCTTAGTTTGTTATTGTTGTTGTTTGGTGTGTTTTCTTTATTTGTTAGATTTCAAAAGGTGAGAAAAAAGGGGTTAAATGTGTCAGGTCGTTGGTCTTGAAAAAACGTTTTCATATAAATGATGAAATTGAAAAATATATTTTTAAAAAAATTCTGCTCATAGGTTTGTCAAAAAAATATATATATATAATAATAATTTTTTCCTCTTCAAAAATAATTCGTTTTAAAAAATTCACAAATCAGGGTCTTCAAAAAAATGTTTTTTAAAGAGTTAATACCTGTCAGGAACTTAAAAAAACAGTAAGGAAAGTAGTAAAGTCGGACTGGGACGACTATATATGATACCCTTCACCACTTTGGGTATATTCCTCATATGTATCCTAACAGACGTCGCCTTTTCGAAGGCACATTGACATGAAATTGGACGAACTTAAATATGTGATCTTTTGCTATATACAAACCGACTAACATCAATCCCCACACATATGTCATTCTGCAACCTATCCTAAATTTTGTAAATAGATTTAAAGCAAACTTTACACACGCTATTTGGTATGCTTCTTCTTGATTTAAAATATAATATGAATCAGGCACCCAAATTTGCCAGAGATTAATTTATATTAATTTCAGTACGTTGTGTATATCGGACTAGATTGGGTCTTTAGTGCGCCATTTATTTAAAATCCGATGAAAGTATATATAGGAGCTATATGTAAACCTGAACCGCTTTTATGAAAACTTGACACACGAAAGCTTGTAGTAACTTCAGTACATTGTACAAAATTGTGTGCCAGTCGGCCAAACTTTCGGACTTTAGTGCACAATTTACATTAAATCGGACGAAACTGTATATGGGAGCTATATCTAAATCTGAACCGATTTTCACGAAACTTAGCACACATCATTCTGGACTTAATTCAGTACCCCATGCAAAATTTCGTGTAAATCGAAGCATATATAGGGACTTTGGAGTCCCATTTACCTTGAATCGGACGAAAATATATATGGGAGGTATATACAAATGTGTCCCGATTTTCTCGAAACTTGGCACACGTCGTTCTAGACTTAATTCAGTACAATATGCCAAATTTCGCGCCAATCGAAAAATATATAAGGACTCTGGTGCCTCTTGTACCTTAAATTGGACGACAATATATATGGGAGCTATGTATATCTAAATCTGAACCGATTTTCACGAAACTTATCACACATCATTCTGGCCTTAATTCAGTACCCCATGCAAAATGTCGTGTAAATCGAAGGATATATAGGGACTTTGGAGTCCCATTTACCTTAAATCGGACGAAAATATATATGGGAGGTATATACAAATATGTCCCGATTTTCTCGAAACTTGGCACACGTCATTCTAGACTTAATTCAGTACAATATGCATAATTTCGCGCCAATCGAAAGATATATAAGGACTTTGGTGCCTCTTTTACCTTAAATCGGACGAAAATATATATGGGAGGTATATACAAATATGACCCGATTTTCTCGAAACTTGGCACACATCATTCTAGACTTACTTGAGTACAATATGCAAAATTTCGCGCCAATCGAAAGATATATAAGGACTTTGGTGCCTCTTTTACCTTAAATTGGACGACAATATATATGGGAGCTATATCTAAATCTGAACCGATTTTCATGAAGTATGGCATACATCATTCTGGACTTAATTCAGTACCCTATGCCAAATTTCGTGTAAATCGAAGCATATATAAGGACTTTGGAGTCCCATTTACCTTAAATCGGATGAAAATATATATGGGAGGTATATACAAATATGTCCCGATTTTCTCGAAACTTGACACACATAATTCTAGACCTAATTCAGTACGCTATGCCAAATTTCGTGCAAATCGAAAGATATATAGGGACTTTGGCGCCCTTTTTACCTTAAATTGGACGACAATATATATGGAAGCTACATCTAAATCTGAACCGATTTTCTTCAATTTTCTTCAATAGGGTTCGTCCTTGGACCAAATAAGTGACTTGTGCCAAATTTCATCCAAATCGGATTGTAAATGCGACCTGTACTTTGTGTACAATTTAACATCTACAGACGGACGGACGAACGGACATGCATAAATCGACTCAGACAGTGATTCAATGCATATTCTCAAAAGGAACCATGGGTCTATCTCGATTATTTTTACCTGTTACAAACATAGACATAATACCATGTACCACAGTGTGGTGAAGGGTGTAAAAATACACACCTATATTGAACTTCAAAAAATATTTTTTAGAAAATCCACGTCTGCCTTTTTTAAAAATCCACGCCTTGTAGATGCTTCAGTATATGTCTATAAAGCTGTATATATGTATGTAAATAGAGCAATTTCCACTAAATTCGAACAAAATGTCTCTACTTCCCTCCTTTCCCCCACCTCCTGTTGTTTTAACTATTTTCATCAGTCATCATCCCAACAACCCAAAATGAAAGAAAAATGCTAATGTGATTATCATTTTCATAAATCACGAACTCCGAAACAATTCTTTATTTAAAAAAAACGAAAACCCGCTTCCCCCAAAAAAAACTGCAACAACAACAACAACAGCAATAATAATAATCATAATAATAACAACGAAACAATGTCTGTGTGTCTGTCTGTCGGTCTCTTGAAAAATAGTTTCAATGATGTTACTGCTATTTTTTTGTATTTCGTCGTTGTTGTTTTTGTCATTGCCATAAATTGAGTGTCAATCATGTTTTTCCTTTCCTTTTTGAATGGATGGTTGGAAAGAAAGGGGTTCAAATTTTGTTGTTTTTTGGCGAGGGGGGAGAGGGAATTTTTTCGTTTCAAAAAAATGCAGATAATGGGGGTATTCCCATCATCATCAGCAGCAGTACATTTGTGTTTGGTTGGAATAAATATTTTGTGTATCAACATACATAATACATACATCGTATGTATGTATGGTATGTGTGTGTGTCGGCTTGGTATTTATTTTAAAATTCCATTCATAGCAACGAGGATCGAATTATAAATTAAATGCAGTTTATGTTTTCATATCGAGACGTGAAAATAAACAATGAAAGTGCCACCTTTCTTCATGAATTATGTATGTATGCACAATGTACATACATACATACGATACACATAGCATATTTATTCACTAACACCTCGTATGAATGTATAATTAATTCGGTTTATTTATCAGCAAATGAAAATAATTCACACTAAAATAAAATTCGAAAAATTTCAAAATTATTTCAAGTACCAACAGAATTAAGAAATATTTCAAGGAGCCCCCTAGAGGCAGTTTAACACTTTAACATGTTTTTTCAAGATCCTGACAGGAGTAAATTTTAAAAAAAAAATATTTTTTCAAGAACCTGACAGGCGTGGATTTTAGAAAATATTTTTGAAACAACTAAAGGGCGTGGATTTAAAAAAATATATATTTTTTGAAACAACCAAAACTGATTTTTTGATGTTTTTGACAGGCTTTGATTTTTTTAAAATATTTTCTGACAGGTTTGGATTTTTTTTTAAAATATTTTTTGAAGTTTGAAGTGATTTTATTCGAAGCTTAGAAGTTATCTAATATGGTAAGATGACAAATTGAATTTCGAAATATCAATATGTGGACCAAGACTATATACGACTTCCCATATCAATACATACCGATATCGGAGGTATATTGAGGCTACACTATCGGCTGAATTTCCGGTACTTTGATGAAGTGTCCTCTTCTCCATATTTAACACAAATGCAAAAAGATCGATGCTCGTTGTTGGAACTTCAGATGAATATATTTTTCCATTGTGTTACAAACGAAAGTATTTATGGATATATACCCTACTTTTTTGTGGTATAAATGATGGGCATTCATACCGCAACCACATTTAAATTATTTTTACATAAATACGAATTAAGAATTGAAACCGCAATAAATCATTGTAACATTTATAAATTGTAAATGATTCAGTGATTCAGTAAAAAAATTATATTAACAATATTTAACCGAGCACATTTCACTTCGTGAACATTGACAGTTTCTGCTTCAGAAATGGAAAACGTATTCAAATATTTATAACACTAGCATGTGCCCGCAACTTCGTTAGCGAATGTGGGATATATTTAAACATGTATTAACATATTATTTTATTGTCACAGCAAACTGCTTGTGTCAGAAAAACTAAACAATCCACACATTAATATCGACCATAAATTAAATTTGAGTACCATTTAGTACTAAATTTCATGATTCGAGCTCTAAAGGTTCACCCAAATCCAAATTTTCCATTTAGCATACATTATTTCCATAAGTACCCTCTTTAACCATCCAACAAAACTTCATGCATACCCCAATCTTACACCTCCTCAGTCATCCTAAATCCAAGTTTAAGGATTCCAACTCTATTGGTTCACCCACAATTCAACATGTACCAAATTCAGTACACAGTTTCCAAAACATACCCCAATCCTACACCCCTACAGTCATCCTAAATCCAAGTTTCAGGATTCTAACTCTATCGGTTCACCCACAATTCAAATTGTACCAAATTTAGTACACAGTAGTACCAATTTCCAAAACTTCCTACTTAACCAAAACCAACACCCCAACAGTGATCCTAAATTCATGTTTAAGGATTCCAAATCTATCGGTTCACCCACAAATCAAATTGTACTAAATTTACTACATAGTAGTACCAAACCTTCCTACATACCTCAATCCTGATCCTAAATCAAAATTTCAGGATTCGAACTCTATCGCTTCTCCCACAAATTAAATTGTACCAAATTTTGTACAAAGTAGTACGAATTTCCAGAACCTCTTTCTTATTCCAATCCTACACCCCCACAGTGATCCTAAATCAAAATTTCATGATTTCAACTCTATCGCTTCACCCACAATTCAAATTGTACCAAATTTAGTACACATTTCTAAAACTTCCTACATATCTCAATCTTACACCTCAACATTTAGCCTGACTCCAAATTTCATGATTCTAGCTCTATTGGTTCGCCTAAAATTCAAATTGTACCAAATTTAGTACCATTTAGTACCCATAAGTATTAATTTGTTAAACTGAAACTGAATCCTGACCACAATTGCACACCCCTACAGTGATCCTGAATCCAAATTTCGTTATTCCCGCTGTAACGGTTCATCCGAATTCAAATTGTACCAATTATAGTACGATTTAGTGCTTTTCGTACACATATTTAAAAAAATTCCAAAACTACTTTCATATCCCATTCCTACACTCCAACGGTAATGTTTCATTAAATTTTCAGGTTTTCAGCCGGATATGTATGTAAAAATTAAAGTTGTACCAAATATAGTACCATATAGTACTTTTCGTACACATGAGTACACGTTTTCCAAACATATCGACCTCATATTGACCCTCAATTCTCAACCCTTATGTGCATTCCAAATTTCAAGTTTTTTGCTCAATCCATTCACATGCTACGAAATTGTACCAAATTTAGTACATTTCAATACTTTTCGGATACTTATAGTTCGAATGTCCAAAAAAAAAACCCCTTTGCTACATCTATTCTACACTCCATCAGTGACCTCAATTCAATATAATAGGCGTGGATTTTTTAAAGAAGACTTTTTTCAAGGGTCTTCAAACGGCGTGGATTTTTTAAAGAATATTTTTTCAAGGGTCTAAAAGAGGTGAGGATTTTTTAAAGAATATTTGGATTTTTAAAGAATATTCTTTCAAGGCTCCACAAGAGGCGTGGATTTTTTAAAGAATATTTTTTCAAGGGTCTACAAGAGGCGTGGATTTTATAAAGAATATTTTTTCAGGGGTCTACAAGAGGCGTGGATTTTTTTAAAGAAGAAAATTTTTTTTCAAGGGTCTACAAGAGGCGTGGATTTTTTAAAGAATATTTTTTCAAGGCTCCACAAGAGGCGTGGATTTTTTAAAGAATATTTTATCAGGGGTCTACAAGAGGCGTGGATTTTTTTAAAGAAGAAATTTTTTTTCTAGGGTCTACAAGAGGCGTGGATTTTTTAAAGAATATTTTTGGCTCCATAAGAGGCGTGGATTTCTTAAAGAATATTTTTTCAAGGCTCCACAAGAGGCGTGGATTTTTTAAAGAATATTTTTGGCTCCATAAGAGGCGTGGATTTTTAAAGAATATTTTTGGCTCCATAAGAGGCGTGGATTTTTTAAAGAATATTTTTTCAGGGGTCTACAAGAGGCGTGGATTTTTTAAAGAATATTTTTTCAAGGCTCATCCAAGAGGCGTGGATTTTTTAAAGAATATTTTTTCAAGGCTCCACAAGAGGCGTGGATTTTATAAAGAATATTTTTTCAAGGCTCCACAAGAGGCGTGGATTTTTTAAAGAATATTTTTTCAATGCTCATCCAAGAGGCGTGGATTTTTTAAAGAATATTTTTTCAAGGCTCATCCAAGAGGCGTGGATTTTTTAAAGAATATTTTTTCAAGGCTCATCCAGGAGGCGTGGATTTTTTAAAGAATATTTTTTCAAGGCTCATCCAAGAGGCGTGGATTTTTTATAGAATATTTTTTCAAGGCTCATCCAAGAGGCGTGGATTTTTTAAAGAATATTTTTTCAAGGCTCATCCAAGAGGCGTGGATTTTTTAAAGAATATTTTTTCAAGGGTCCACCACAAGAGGCGTGGATTTTTTAAAGAATATTTTTTCAAGGGTCCACCACAAGAGGCGTGGATTTTGTAAAGAATATTTTTTCAAGGCTCATCCAAGAGGCGTGGATTTTGTAAAGAATATTTTTTCAAGGCTCATCCAAGAGGCGTGGATTTTTTAAAGAATATTTTTTCAAGGCTCATCCAAGAGGCGTGGATTTTTTAAAGAATATTTTTTCAAGGCTCATCCAAGAGGCGTGGATTTTTTAAAGAATATTTTTTCTAAGCTCATCCAAGAGGCGTGGATTTTTTAAAGAATATTTTTTTAAGGCTCATCCAAGAGGCGGGGATTTTTTAAAGAAGACTTTTTTCAAGGGTCTAATATATAGATCTTGGACCTAAGTACATTTGACTTCCACCTCCCGCTCTGTAGTCGATATACAACAATTATAAAAATACCTCAATCACACCATACATAATTATTAACTCGTTTGTTGATAATTATTGTAAACCAGTGTAATTATTATATACTATTAGTTTTTTGTTGTTGTTTTTAATTATTTTTTTCTTTTTTTCATTTTACATTAATGTTATAATTTTCCTCAAGTGCAATTAAAATTTCAAGTGTAAAAGTACATGGACACACAGCCATACTAACTTCGATGTTTACTTTTCTACGTATGCTCATAATAGTTATTAATTTTGTATCGGTGTGTATGTATGAATGTGTGTGTATGCCTGTGCGCAGTTAAAAAAAACTCCCTTTGATCGACGACTATTAACTACTGCGTGAATGAATTTAACATTTTTTTCTGTTCGACCGATAACTAAAAAAATAACAACAAATTACAGTTGTTGTTGTTGCTGTAAATTATTTACGTGACAACTACAACAACAACAAAAAATTATGAATAATGATGTGGCTAACTGATCGGAATGACTGACTGACTGAATGGCTGCCTTAATAATTACATGGTTTCGGGGCCAAATGCATTTCACCTAATTTTCCATATCACCCTCGCGTGTTGAATTCTTGTTGTTGTCGTTGTTGTTGTTGCGTTTATTTTCATTTTCGTTATTTGTTACTATTATTTACTTAGGTTGTTTTTGTTGTACTCTATTGTCGTTGTTGTTATTATAGACAAGAATGAATACCTTATTCCAGTTGTCATTTATTTGTCATTATTATTAGTTGTTGTTGTTGTTTTATTTCTTCTTTATTGTTGACGTTTATTTTTTTTCTGTCTGTTTTTTTTTTGTTTTTTGTTTTGTTATAATGTACTTTATTCTCTTTATACACGGCACAAGGGGGGAATTGTATACCTTATTTCTTTACTATATATACATAGATATTTACATATACTCAGTACAGTAGGAATAGTTGAAAAAATATTCTTTGAAAAAATATTCTTTAAAAAATCCACGCCTTGTGTAGAGCCTTGAAAAAATATTCTTTAAAAAATCCACGCCTTGTGTAGAGCCTTGAAAAAATATTCTTTAAAAAATCCACGCCTTGTGTAGAGCCTTGAAAAAATATTCTTTAAAAAATCCACGCCTTGTGTAGAGCCTTGAAAAAATATTCTTTAAAAAATCCACGCCTTGTGTAGAGCCTTGAAAAAATATTCTTTAAAAAATCCACGCCTTGTGTAGAGCCTTGAAAAAATATTCTTTAAAAAATCCACGCCTCTTGTGAAGCCTTAAAAAAATATTCTTTAAAAAATCCACGCCTCTTGTGGAGCCTTGAAAAAATATTCTTTAAAAAATCCACGCCTCTTGTGGAGCCTTGAAAAAATATTCTTTAAAAAATCCACGCCTCTTGTGGAGCCTTGAAAAAATATTCTTTAAAAAATCCACGCCTTTTGTAGACCCTTGAAAAAATATTCTTTAAAAAATCCACGCCTCTTGTGGAGCCTTGAAAAAATATTCTTTAAAAAATCCACGCCTCTTGTGGAGCCTTGAAAAAATATTCTTTAAAAAATCCACGCCTTTTGTAGACCCTTGAAAAAATATTCTTTAAAAAATCCACGCCTTTTGTAGACCCTTGAAAAAATATTCTTTAAAAAATCCACGCCTTTTGTAGACCCTTGAAAAAATATTCTTTAAAAAATCCACGCCTCTTGTGGAGCCTTGAAAAAATATTCTTTAAAAAATCCACGCCTCTTGTGGAGCCTTGAAAAAATATTCTTTAAAAAATCCACGCCTTTTGTAGACCCTTGAAAAAATATTCTTTAAAAAATCCACGCCTTTTGTAGACCCTTGAAAAAATATTCTTTAAAAAATCCACGCCTTTTGTAGACCCTTGAAAAAATATTCTTTAAAAAATCCACGCCTTTTGTAGACCCTTGAAAAAATATTCTTTAAAAAATCCACGCCTCTTGTGGAGCCTTGAAAAAATATTCTTTAAAAAATCCACGCCTCTTGTGGAGCCTTGAAAAAATATTCTTTAAAAAATCCACGCCTTTTGTAGACCCTTGAAAAAATATTCTTTAAAAAATCCACGCCTTTTGTAGACCCTTGAAAAAATATTCTTTAAAAAATCCACGCCTTTTGTAGACCCTTGAAAAAATATTCTTTAAAAAATCCACGCCTCTTGTGGAGCCTTGAAAAAATATTCTTTAAAAAATCCACGCCTCTTGTGGAGCCTTGAAAAAATATTCTTTAAAAAATCCACGCCTTTTGTAGACCCTTGAAAAAATATTCTTTAAAAAATCCACGCCTTTTGTAGACCCTTGAAAAAATATTCTTTAAAAAATCCACGCCTTTTGTAGACCCTTGAAAAAATATTCTTTAAAAAATCCACGCCTTTTGTAGACCCTTGAAAAAATATTCTTTAAAAAATCCACGCCTCTTGTGGAGCCTTGAAAAAATATTCTTTAAAAAATCCACGCCTCTTGTGGAGCCTTGAAAAAATATTCTTTAAAAAATCCACGCCTCTTGTGGAGCCTTGAAAAAATATTCTTTAAAAAATCCACGCCTTAGGGATACTTTAAAAAATATTCTTTAAAAAATCCACGCCTTAGGGATACTTGAAAAAATATTCTTTAAACAATCCACGCCTTTGGTAGACCCTTGAAAAAATATTCTTTAAACAAATCCACGCCTTAGGGATACTTGAAAAAATATTCTTTAAAAAATCCACGCCTCTTGGATGAGCCTTGAAAAAATATTCTTTAAAAAATCCACGCCTCTTGTGGAGCCTTGAAAAAATATTCTTTAAAAAATCCACGCCTCTTGTGGAGCCTTGAAAAAATATTCTTTAAAAAATCCACGCCTTGTGTAAAGCCTTGAAAAAATATTCTTTAAAAAATCCACGCCTCTTGTGGAGCCTTGAAAAAATATTCTTTAAAAAATCCACGCCTCTTGTGGAGCCTTGAAAAAATATTCTTTAAAAAATCCACGCCTCTTGTGGAGCCTTGAAAAAATACTCTTTAAAAAATCCACGCCTCGTGTGGAGCCTTGAAAAAATACTGTTTAAAAAATCCACGCCTCTTGTGGAGCCTTGAAAAAAAATTCTTTAAAAAATCCACGCCTCTTGTGGAGCCTTGAAAAAAAATTCTTTAAAAAATCCACGCCTCTTGTGGAGCCTTGAAAAAATATTCTTTAAAAAATCCGCCTCTTGTGGAGCCTTGAAAAAATATTCTTTAAAAAATCCACGCCTCTTGTGGAGCCTTGAAAAAATATTCTTTAAAAAATCCACGCCTCTTGTGGAGCCTTGAAAAAATATTCTTTAAAAAATCCACGCCTCTTGTACACCCCTGAAAAAATATTCTTTAAAAAATCCACGCCTCTTGTAGACCTCTGAAAAAATATTCTTTAAAAAAATCCACGCCTTTTGTGGACCCTTGAAAAAATATTCTTTAAAAAATCCACGCCTCTTGGATGATCCTTGAAAAAATATTCTTTAAAAAATCCACGCCTCTTGTACACCCCTGAAAAAATATTCTTTAAAAAATCCACGCCTCTTGTAGACCTCTGAAAAAATATTCTTTAAAAAAATCCACGCCTTTTGTGGACCCTTGAAAAAATATTCTTTAAAAAAATCCACGCCTTTTGTGGACCCTTGAAAAAATATTCTTTAAAAAATCCACGCCTCTTGGATGATCCTTGAAAAAATATTCTTTAAAAAATCCACGCCTCTTGGATGATCCTTGAAAAAATATTCTTTAAAAAATCCACGCCTCTTGGATGAGCCTTGAAAAAATATTCTTTAAAAATCCACGCCTCTTGGATGAGCCTTGAAAAAATTTTCTTTAAAAAATCCACGCCTCTTGTGGAGCCTTGAAAAAATATTCTTTAGAAAATCCACGCCTCTTGTGGAGCCTTGAAAAAATATTCTTTAAAAAATCCACGCCTCTTGTGGAGCCTTGAAAAAATATTCTTTAGAAAATCCACGCCTCTTGTGGAGCCTTGAAAAAATATTCTTTAAAAAATCCACGCCTCTTGGATGAGCCTTGAAAAAATATTCTTTAAAAAATCCACGCCTCTTGTGGAGCCTTGAAAAAATATTCTTTAAAAAATCCACGCCTCTTGTGGAGCCTTGACAAAATATTCTTCTTTAAAAAATCCACGCCTATTAGAGTGGCTCTAAAAAATATTTTTACAAAAATCCACGCCTGAAAAATGAATATTTTGATCCCACTGTCCAGCAATTTGTCACATTCTACAAATTTACAATGAAATACCTTTGTACATATTTTAATGTCTGTATTTTGTTACCATGTCTCTGGGAATGGAGGGGAAATATCGTCATTGCGAATATGATGATTTCCGTCTATTCCGACATTCTGTTTTGTGTTCTATTTTTTCCAATATTTTGCAATTGAGTGATTGCAACAAAAAATGGAATTATTTGTTTATTTTCATAATAAATTTTGGGGAAAATCAATACAATTTCCAAGGAATTGTTTTTGGCATTAATAAATTTGAATTTGAAGTCAATGGACTGCCTCAAATTAATTTTAAAAATCCTCGCCTTATATGGAGCTAAAAAAATATTTTAAAAATCCTTATATACAGTTTGAAAAAATATTTAAAAAATCAGAGAGCGGAGCAGTATAGTCGGACGGGGCTGACCTTATGATACCCTACACAACTTCCAGGACATTTTAACTTTCTGTGGTTATATATTCTCAGCTTGGGTAATATTTCGCGATATTTGTACCCTCTTGACCGACTAGAGGTCAAGTACAGCCCTTCCAATATTCAAGATTTCCTTCACCGTGGATTTTGTTGTGATGTTCTGCTTTCAATTGTGACTTATAGATCGACTCGAAAAATCCATTTCATCCAAATGTTATTATCTGATCATCGCCAAAAATTATAGGCGTTGTCCTTGACCATACCTGGATCCCCATGGAAAATTTCTAAGCCATCAACGCTACATTTCCGCCATCTAGTGTGTTAATTGGTTATGAAGAAACTCAAAACAACATGATTTACAATAATGTTGGCTACTCCTTGTTTAGGAACTACTTCCAGCTTATGATCTAGTCCATCAACTTGGGCAAGCGTGGGTAATGATCTTAAGCCTTCAGTGTTCGCTAAACGAATTAGAGCCGGGTGGTCCAGGACTCCGAGTGAAGCGATTTTATTGACTTTGACTTTGATAATTGCCATTTATTTAGAGAATTATTTCATGGTACAGTATACTTAATGGCTACAGTATGAAATTCAACTTAAAATCTATTTCTTCTATACCATATGGCTTACAATGAAGGAGACTACGAACTATTTTATATCTAGCGCCGCATTTGGAATGCTAGGCGAGTCTTTTAAATAAACTAGTACTTATACATATTCTTCAAACTTTACATGCCTTAAACATTTAAAAAATAGGCCAACCTTAAATTAACTTAAAACTAAATTTATATACAATTTCTTTTTATTGAGCTGTGCTATACACAGGCTCAATATCGGCGTCAAATCTATGGTACCTCCGATGGTAGTACATCAGACGACCTTCTTCGTCGTAGAGGATTCCTCCGTCTCGCAGCTTCAGCAAAGCTGCAGGAGGGAGGTGTTTCCTTCTAAGTATGGAGTGGAGTTCCTCGTTGCACTCCAGGTATCGCTCCACTATTCCATTTTCCACAAGCTGACTCATTTCCAAGAAGTTGAGGGCATAATTCATCATGCAGACATCGATTCGGTTGAAGTCGATTGCATTGTAGATGTTCCTATTAGCCGGACGTCTATATATCCCATTGTTATCCAGTGTTGGTCTCATTCCTACGCATGATGCCAATATATTTCTCTCCCATATTCTAATCCTTTCCATCTGGGCAGACGATATATCTGCCCACGCTGCAAAGGAGTAGGTGATGATGGGACGAATTACTTGCTTGTATATTAGCAACTTTACCTCCGAAGAAGGTCCTCCTCTCATTCGAAAGAGTCTTTGATAGGCAAAGTTCATCTTTTTGGCCTTTGAAAGCACATAATCCACATGGCGACAGAAGTCGAACCTTTCGTGCAGGATGATTCCAAGATATTTCATCCTGTCTGACACTCCAATGAATTCATTACCAACCTTTATAGTTGGAATGTATTTTCTGAAGCTCTTTGCAGTGGACTTGGGTTTGCCCTTGAAAACCACAGTTACACACTTTCCAACATTGAGTTTGAGTCCCCATTTGTTGAAGTAGTTGTGAAGTGTTTCCATGTACACATTCAAGCTCCTTTCCACAGTGCTTCCAAAACGGCCTCGTAGCGCAAGTAGCACATCATCAGCGTACGTCAATAGCTGTCCTCTTTCAGGCGGCTCTGGTATGTCGCATACGAACAGGTTGTATAGAACTGGTCCTAGCAGTGATCCCTGTGGTACCCCTGCTTTGACCGTTCGCTGTTCAGACATCTTATCTTCCACTCTCACACGGAATACTCGATCCTTCAGAAAACTTGCCACCATACGACAAGTTTGAGGACGATTTTATTGAAATTTGATTGAGCTTAGGTACTAATTATGAGAAGCAAGATTCTTATCTAGTATTGGTTGTATAAAAAGGTAGTAAGGTCAGTGATGTAGGTTTTGGTACTATTTACAAAATATTTACATGGTTAACCGTTAATTTCAAATATTTAAATTAGAGTTGTATTCAAATGATGTTTATACCATATCAAATAAAATATGAATAAAACTAGAATTGATCCGCTTCAGTTACTAAATAATATCTGAATACGTAAATATTTAAGTGTAACTCCCACATCCGAGTACATAGGACAATAAAATTGGTATCAATTTAAAGGTCAAACACTTCTCTCGGCTTCATGTCCTTCAGGAGTAAATATATACGCCATAGAATACAAATTTTGTAATTTTTCATACAAAAGTCAGGGTTCATTTGACCCACTAAATATTGACCGTAGGCATGATTATACTTTCTCCATGTACAAATTCGAAATGGTTGGGCATTAATTGCAGCCCCTGGAGCGACCAGAAAAATCTGACAAAAATATTTTTTTTTTTTTGGACAGGGCAAAATTTCGCGAAGATTGGTCCATACATGTGGCCTGTATCGTGTTTACAAATTATAATGGACAGACGGACGGACGGACACACATGTCTAGCTCAATTCAGCTAGTCGAGATATGACGATCGGGATACTTAAAGGTGGGTCTAGAACCAATATTTCGCGGCGTTACAAACGTTTGGGGCTACACAAAGCTATAATACCCTGACAACATAGTTAAGTAGGGTATAAAAACCATGCCTAATATGGAACTTGAAAAAAATATTTAAAAAAATCTACGCCTCTTAGTTTTTTTCAAACTATGATTTTGAAAAGTCCACACCTTATAAGGGCTTCATTGAAAATAATTTCATTTGTCCAAAAAACTTTCCTAAATGCGGCCACCCCAAATGGCCGACATGCAGGTAATGAAAGTATTTCGATTATGAGCACAAAACATTGCAGGTATTTAGTTTTTTTTTTTTTTTCAAAATAGTTTCGATTATTTACAATTTCCCCTGGCGTTAAATTCTTTTGTTTCAATTTTTTTCCATTTCTTGAGCTTTAAACCCCCTAGTCAATTTATGACAAGTAATGGTAGCAAAGAAAAAAACTACAACAACAAATCGGTGATTAGTTTTTGCTCTAGTTTATACGTTGTTGTTGTTGTTGCTGCTACTGCTGTTGTCGATGGCGACGATAGTGACGTTGTTTCGTCGTTGGTGGTGGTGTTGTTGTTGTTGTTGGCGGCAGCAATTTTTTTTTGTGACGGACTACTTGTATTTTTTTTTAATGGCACGCCCAAGGCATGGATTTTTAAAAAAAATATATTTTTTGAAGACGTGGATTTTAAAAAAAAAAATATTTGTTGGGGCTACTATAAGGCGTGGATTTTTTAAAAATATATATTTTAAATTTTGTTGTCTTTTCGGTCGCTCAATACAGAATGGCGTCCTTTCTTTATTTCATCATCCATTGTTCTTAAATCTAGTATACATAAGCGGTTATTTAAATGATCGTAAGTATTTGGTATTCTCTACAAACTAGTTCGGTTATTATTCACAATAGCTGGGTTCCTTATTCTATTCTACTACATCTCGGCCAACCTGACAATAGTGACCGCCCCGGTCACTTGGGGTTAAATTACTTTTACTAGGGATTAATATATTTGATATGAGTATGTTAAAACTTAAACTACTTAGGCTAATATATATACACTATGTACAATGTGGGTCAGAGCAGCCCTGGGTGCTTTCATCCGGTTCATCCGTCTTCCACAATCTTATGTTACAAGCTTCGATCACTCCATCATAAGGAATTTGGGTGATCTGACAATTTTCGATGTCTTTGACTACGTATCTATCATTTGGTAGCACCTTGGTTATGACATAAGGACCCTTAAATTTTGGCAAAAGCTTTTTGTTAACTCCTATTGTTGTGTCTGCATTCTTTATTACTACGAAATCTCCTATTTTGAATGAGCTGACTCTACTGATGATGTTGTCATTTCGGTCGCTCAATACAGAATGGCGTCCTTTCTTTATTTCATCATCCATTGTTCTTAAATCTAGTATACATAAGCGGTTATTTAAATGATCGTAAGTATTTGGTATTCTCTACAAACTAGTTCGGTTATTATTCACAATAGCTGGGTTCCTTATTCTATTCTACTACAATTTATATTTTTAAAACATCGATGTTTTAAAAAAAAATTGAAGTAATCGATACTAATAAAAGAGTAAAGTGATTAACTGACTGATTTAACGATTCACCAACGCCCAGACGAAACGGCTGAAGCTAGAATCTTGAAATTTTGGGTCAGGATCACTCTTGGTCCAAAGGTGACAGATAAGGCTGGGTTTTTAGAAATTCGTACTAGAACGGTACGAAAAGTACAAAATGTGATACCATTTGTATTTGGCGAACCGATATAAATTTTTAATGAGGGTTTTTTGGACATTCGAACTATACATACACTTAAGCCATACACTTAAGGACATACACTTAAGCCATAGGAGGCCTGTTGTGCGCTCTAGGAAGGAAAGGTATTTAGATTGGAATTATTCTTAAGCTTTTTGTTGTTTGGTCTCCCTATTCTTCTAGGAATTCTGTGTTTTTACAGAAGTCCTTTAGTATTTTCCATTCACACCCCCTTAGGTCATTAAGTTCAGGAATAGTGTCGTTTTTCAAGAATTGGGTTCGGATGAATGCAAAAGCCGGGCAGTGGCATAGGAAATGTTCCAACGTTTCGTTGTCTTCTCCACACGCTCTGCACCTGCTGCTTCCCGAACACCCAATCTTGTTTAAATGTGACTGCAGGTTAAGGTGTCCTGTAAGAATGCCTATCAGTCTGCTTAGTCTGCTTCTTTCTTGTTTAGCGTAAGTATTTGCTTAGTCTTATCCTCATTTGGGTCTACCCATAAGTTTTTGTGTTTTTTTCCAGTCCTCTCGTTATACCAGAGTGTTTTGTGCGCTCTTTCGCCCATGACCTCATTTCTAGACGTGAAGCGCTGAAAGGTTTTGCACTGTTCACATCTATGTTGATTAGGTTCGCAGCACGTCTGGCGAGTTGGTTGGCTATCTCCTTTCCTATGACTCCCGAGTGACCCGGTACCCATATTATACGTACAAGACCGTGTCGTGAGAAGTTGTTTATTGTTGTTATGCATTCCAGTACAGTTTTTGATGTTATTGCATTAATAGCCTGTTTACTATCTGTCATGATGTTCATGTTATTATGCCCAAAGTTAGAGCTTAACCATATTAGACACTCCGTTATAGCTTGAACCTCCGCCTGTAGGATCGTGTTGTGATCTGGCAGGCGAAGTGAAATTTCAGTCCCCGGTTCTTCATTCCCGCTAGCCGGGAGCCATCCGTGTAACAACAGTTCCCCGGAGGCATACGACCTAGTGTTCCGCTGCTCCATGAGTCTCTGTCCGGTATCAGGATTTCACACAATGTGATTGCTCTTGTTTCAGGTATTCGATCTGACTCAAAGTGGTTAATTGAGTATCCGATCGTAGCCTGTAGTATGTTTTCGTGCGGTGTGTAGTGTCCGTTGTCGATCCACTCGTTCATGGCTTTAAGTCTTAAAGCTGCGATGGCCGCTTCGTATTTTATTTGGATGTCAACTGGGTGTATATACAATATAGTTTCCAGTGCCCTGGTAGGTGTTGTCCGCATTGCCCCGCATATGCCTAGACAACAAGTTCTTTGGACTTTCTCTAATGTTATTACATTACATTTTTTGTCTATTACTGTTCAACAGACTACAGACGCGCAAGTTAGAATTGGCCTAATAACGCTCTTGTAGATCCAGTGTACCATCTTTGGGTTGAAACCCCATTTAGAGCCCACGGCTCTTCTAGAGAAAGACCAGCATCTATGGGCCTTTTCGACCCGTTGATGTATGTGGTCTTTCCATCTAAGTTTTCGATCTAGGATGACACCTAGATATTTGACTTTATTTGATATTGCTATCACTTTGTTTTGAAAGATTGGTTCTTCATACTGCCCTATTTTTGTCTTTCTAGTGAAGAGACATATTTCCGTTTTGTCCGGATTTACGTTTAGACCCCTCGGCTTCGCCCAATTAAGGGCGATGTTTAACGCCGTTTCAGCCTTCCTGCATAGTAAGTTAGGCTTCCTTCCCCTTAGAAGTATTATAACGTCTTCTGCATAACAGACTGGTTCATTAATCATCATTATCAATCATTAACGTAGAAGTGTAGTATTGGGATATGAACGTAGTTTTTGAAATTTGTTACATATGTGTACGAAAAGTACTAAATCGTACTAAAATTGGTACAATTTGGATTTGGCTGAACCGATAGAGCTGGAACAATGACGTTTGGAGCTAGGATCATTGTAGGGGGATGTAGGATTAGGGTCAGGATTCAGTTTAAGAAATTAATACTTACGGGTACTAAATGGTACTAAATTTGGTACAATCTGAATTTTAAGTGAACCAATAGAGTTAGAATCATGAAATTCGGAGTTAGGGTCAATGTTGAGGTGTAAGATTGAGATATGTAAACGTTTTAGAAATTTTTACTAATGTGCACCAAATTTGGTACAGTTTGCGTACTAAATTTGGTACAATTTGAATTGGGAGTGAAACGATAGAGTTGGAAACCTGAAATTCGAATTTGGGATCACTGTGGGGGTGTAGGGTTGGGGTATGTGGGCAGGTGGTAAGATGGAGGTTTTAGAAATTCGTACTACTGTGTACTAATTTTGGTACAATTTGAATTGTAGGTGAACCGACAGAGTTGGAATCCTGAAACTTGGAATTAGGATTAATGTGGGGTTTTAGGTTTGGGGTAATTAGGAGGTTACGGAAATTGGTACTACTATGTATTAAATTTGCTACAATTTGAATTGTGGGCGAACCGATAGAATTGGAATCCTGAAACTTGGATTTAGGATCACTGTTTGTGTGTAGGATTGGGGTATGTAGGATGTTTTTGAAATTGGTACTACTGTGTACTAAATTTGTCACAATTTGAATTGTGGGTGAACCAATAGAGTTGGAATCCTGAAACTTGGATTTAGGATCACTGTGGGGGTGTAGAATTGTGGTATGTAGAATGTTTTGGAAATTGGTACTACTGTGTACTAAATTTTGGTACAATTTGAATTGTTGGTAAACTGTTTGAATTGGTATCCTGGAACTTGGATTTAGGATCACTATGGGGTTGCAGGTTTGTGGTAAGAAGGAGGTTTTAGATATTCGTACTATTGTGTACTAAATTTGGTACAATTTGAATTGTCGGAGTACCGATAGAGTTGGAATTTTGAAACTTGGATTTAGGATCACTGTGGAGGTGTAGGATTGTGGTATGTAGTAAGTTTTGGGAAATTCGTACAATTGTGTACTAAATTTGGTACAATCTGAATTGTGGGTGAATCAATAGAATTGTAATCCTGAAACTTGGATTTAAATCACTGTGGGGGTGTAGGTTTGGGGTATGTAGGAAGTTTTGGAACTTGGATTAGGATCACTGGTACTACTGTGTACTAAATTTGGTACAATTTAAATTTTCGATGAACCGATAGAGTTGAAATCCTGAAACTTGGATTTAGGATCACTGTGTGGGTGTAGGATTGGGGTATGTAGGAAGTTTTTGGAAATTGGTACTACTGTGTACTAAATTTGGTACAATTTGAATTGTTGGTAAACTAATAGAATTGGAATCCTGGAGCTTGGAGTTAGGATCACTGTAGAGGTGTGGGTTTGGGTTAGGTAGGAGGTATTGGAAATTCGTACTATTGTGTACTTAATTTGGTACAATTTAAATTGTGGGTAAACCATAGTCTTGGAATCCTGAAATTTGAATTTGGAATCATTGTGAAGGTGTGGGATCGGGGTATGTAGGAAGTTTTGTTGGATAGTTGAGGTGGGTACTCTTGGAAATAATGTGTGCTAAATTTGATACAATTTAAATTTGGGTGAACCTGTAGTGCTCGAATCATGATATTTGGTACTAAATGGTACTCAAATTTAATTTATGGTCGATATTAATGTGTGGATAGCTTAGTTTTTTTCGGACATATGCAGTTTGCTGTGAAAATAAAATAATATGTTAATACATGTTTAAATATATCCCACATTCTCTAACGAAGTAGCGGGTATATGCTAGTACTTAATATTTTTGGGGAATCTTTAAGGCGTGAATTTAAAAGAAATATATTTTTTGAGGCTACTGTAAGGCGTGGATTTTTAAAAAAAAAATTTCAAGTTCATTTACTCTCGCTTTGTGTTCATGGCCGGTGAAAGGGTATGACTAATAGTTCCATTACATAAATTAATTTCATTGTGAACGAGATATTCGAAACAAAAAAATTAAAAAAAAAATAAATAAAAAATAAATTATTTCCATGCCAATACCCCTGCCAAAGGTTAATTTACCTTTTTTATTTTCATTTTTTAATTTTGTTTCTGTTTGTTTTCATTTTGTCTCTTCGCTGTTGGGGCCAATAATGTTGAAATCTTTTTTTCCAATTAGAAATGTAAATGTAAACCGGTGATGGACCCCTAAAATAGTACTCACATGGTTATTTGAGCTATTTACATACATATGTATGTAAATGTATATATGTGTGTTTGTTACACACATATGTACACATTCGTCATCATCATCAACAACATTATTGATGTGTTTAATTAACACCTTCTCCGGTTATGTTTGAATCTTCGACATTGCCTGGTAAAGGGTCTTTAACCTTTTTTTCTTGTGTTTAGACTGAAATCGATCAGGTCTTTCTAACATATTTGTAGATATTCGAGTGAGTGTGTGTGTGTGTGTTTGTGTATCATGACACATTGGTGATAAAATAGCTGAGAGTAACTATTATTAGAAAAAAACAACAACAATACAAAAAATACAACTATTCAAATATAGTCAAACCGGGTAGAAGAGAAGCAAAATGTTATGTTTATTTCAAGAGATATTAGTTAACAAAATAAATAAGAAAAAAAGCAACAACATAGTATGTGGTACATTAGGGTGGAATTGAAAAAATATTTTTTTTGGAAAATCCTAGCCTTATAGCAGCTTCAAAAAATATTTTTTAATAAATCGACGCCTTATAGTTTCCTCAAAAAATACAAGGCAAAATTCAAATAACAAAAATTAATTTAGCTGAGCCCTAGCCGTGCTCGAACTTCGGTCCTCAGAGCAACACACACGTTGCCAGACCACTTAACGTTCTGAGCCATCAACACACTTCCAAAAACGGTTGCGCAAAAACATGTGTATACCATGGAAGCAATTGTAGGTGTATGGATTAATTATCCATCGCTACAACAAAAATCTGCTTTGAAAAGGACTGTTTCTAGAATGAAGACAAATGTCGAATCTTGACCAATTTGAATTTAATTCGCATATGTAAGTTTCACATCAGGGCGGAATAAATACAAGTTATCAACATACGACCTTTGTAAAGCCACATAGCCCAATATGCCTGATGAGCCGCATAACCAAGGGCGAAACGCGTCGAATACTAGTGGGTACGTAGGTTCTTCTCCTGGCTTTCCTTTTCATTGCAAAATTTCGATCATTAAGCTCGACTCGAAAGAGTATAAATAATCACTTAAAATATATATATGGGATCTACATACATATATCTAAATCTGAACCGATTTTCACGAAACTTTGCACACATCATTCTAAACTTAATTCTTGACGCTGTGCCAAATTTCGTGCAAATCGAAAGATATATAGGGACTTTGGTGCACAATATACCATAAATCGGACGAAAATAAATAGGGGAGCTATATCTAAATCTGAACCGATTTACACGAAACTTAGCACATATCATTCTAGACTTAATTTAGTACGCTATGGCAAATTTCGTGCAAATCGAATGATTTTCAGGGAATTTGGTGCACCATTTAGGTAAAAAATGGGGGAAACTATATATGGGAGCTATATCTAAATCTGAACCGATTTTCACGAAACTTAACACACATCATTCTAGACCTATTTCAGTACGCTGTACCAAATTTCGTGCAAATCGAATGATTTTCAGAGACTTTGGTGCACCATTTACCTAAAATCGGCGGAAACTATATATGGGAGCTATATCTAAATCTGAACCGATTTTCACGAAACTTAGCACACATCACTCTAGACTCAAATCATTACCCTATGCCAAATTTCATCCAAATCGAAAAATATATAGGGACTTTGGTGCACCATTTGCCTAAAATCGGGCGAAACTATAAATGGGAGCTATATCTAAATCTGAACCGATTTTCACGAAACTTAACACACATCATTCTAGATTTATTTCAGTACGCTGTACCAAATTTCGTGTAAATCGAAAGATATATAGGGACTTTGGTGCACCATTTACCTAAAATCGGGAGAAACTCTATATGGGAGCTATATCTAAATCTGAACCGATTTTTCCCAATTTCAATAGGGTTCGTCCTTGGGCCAAATAAATGAGCGGTGCCAAATTTCATCCAATTCGGATAATAACTGTGACCTGTACTTTGTTTATAATTTAACACTGACAGACGGACGGACATGCATAAATCGACTCAGGAAGTGATTCTATGCATATTCTCAAAAGGAACCATGGGTCTATCTCGTTTCCTTTTGTCTGTTACAAACATACGCACAATGACATAACACCCTGTCCCACAGTGTGGTGAAGGGTATAAAAATCCACGCCTTATAGTTTCCTCAAAAAATATTTTTTTTTATACCCTACACAACTATGTTGTCAGGGTATTATAGCTTTGTGCAGCCTCAAGAGTTTGTAACGCCGCGAAATATTGGTCCTAGACCCACCTTTAAGTATACCGATCGCCATATCTCGACTAGCTGAGTCGATCTAGACATGTGTATCCGTCCGTCCGTCCGTCCGTCTGTCCATTATAATTTGTAAACACGATACAGGCCGCAGTTATGGACCAATCTTCACGAAATTTTGCATGTAGGATGGGTTCTGCCCAATGAAGACCCCTATTGTTTTTGGTAAAGATCGGTTAATATTTAGGGGATGAAATGGACCAAAAACCAAATTTTTGTCTGATTTTCTGGTCGCTCTAGAGACCGCAATTATGGCCCGAACATCGTGAAATTTTACATGGAATAGGGGATCGGGCCAAAGAATGAGCATGCCTGCCGGCCAATATTTAGCGGGTCAAATGGACCCTGACTTTTGTGTGAAAAATTACAAAATTTGTATTCTATGGCGTATATATTAACTCCTGAAGGACATACAGCCGGGAATTTGATAGTTTGAATATATATATATATATATATATATATTTAAATCCAGGACTTAGAGGTAATTCAATTTGTTTTTGTTTTTCAAATATCCACCCTAATACTCATTTCCATGTTAATAAGTTAAACAAGCTAAACATAAACTTGAACCTTCCTTATTAGCAAACCAGCAGCATAAAACATCTCAAATGTTTACTTCGATATTAACAGGCCTTCGTTCTTGTTGTTGTTGTTGTTGCTGTTAATGAAAAACTCAAAATCATGCGATTTGAACGAAAATAACAATAACATAAATATTTGAAAATTTTCTCTAAGAAATATTTGAGGCATTTGCTTAGTCAGCAAAAATTCCAAACAGATGTTAGAGAAAAAACCAGTGAGCGAAGCAGTATAGTCGGACGGGGCCGACCATACGATACCCTACACAACTACCACGGAACTCAAATTTTCTGCAGATGTTTATTCCGAGCCTGGGCAATATTTCGTGATATTTGCACCCTCTTGCCCGATTAGAGGTAAACAGCACCTCTTCCTCACACTGACATATTTTCCGAATATTACGAGTATTCAGTACAGCTATTGTCCAGATTTCCTTCAACGTGGTTGTGTTGGCTTTCATTTGTGGTCTATATATCGACTCGAAAATAACACAAAAAAATAAGTTTTCGGTCCACTTCATTCCAAAATTATTATCCGATAATCACCACAAATTATAGGCGTTGTCCTTGACCATAACTGGAACCTCATGGAACATTTCAAAGCGATCAGCGCTATAGTATCGCTCTCATGAGTCATAATGGGTTACTAACTAATATACGAATACGGAATATGTAGGTGTAACTCCCACATCCAATCACATACAACAATATAATTGGTATTAATTTAAAGGTCAACCACTCATCTTGGATATAATATCAACTTCTCGGGTCTATGTCCTCCAGGGGTAAATATATACGCTATAGAATACAAATTTTGTAATTTTTCACACAAAAGTCAGGGTCCATTTGAGCCGCTAAATATTGACCGATCTTTATGAAAACAGGTGTCATTATTCTTAAACCCGATCATATTCTCCATGTAAAAGTTCGCAATGTTTGGGCCATAATTGCGGCCTCTGGAGCGACAACAAAATCAGACAAAAATTTAGTATTTGGTCAATTCCATTCCCCTTAATATTAACCGATCTTTGCCAAAAACAATAGGGGACTTCATTGGTCAGAACCCATCCTACATGCAAAATTTCGTGAAGATTGGTCCATAACTGTCTGGCCTGTATCGTGTTTACAAATTATAATGGACAGACGGACGGACGGACACACATGTCTAGATCGACACAGCTAGTCGAGATATGACAATCGGTATACTTAAAGGTGGGTCGAGGACTAATATTTCGCGGCGTTACAAACTTTTGGGGCTGCACAAAGCTATAATACCCTGACAACATAGTTGTGTAGGGTATAAAAATACTAATGGATTCGAATGCCAATAATAGGGGGATTATTTCTGGATATTTTGAAATGTTGGCAAATAATTTTATTTTTGAAAAAAGGGTTAATTTTTATAAAAAAAAATAATTTTTATAAATAATAAAATTATTTAATGTCAACCCGTTTTAAATAAGGTTTGAATTTAATGGAAATTTACGTCGACATTTGGTAATTATTGTTACAAGTTTTACTAATTAAATTTTGAATTTAAATAATATTATAAATCTTGACATAATTTTTATTTTACACAAAACTGGATTTTTGTTTTTGCTGGCCAATGATCTGGGGGTTAATAACCCGAAATTAAAAAAAAAAAACGAAAATCAAAACATTAAAGCCATTTTGAATTTTTTATGGCTCTTGTAATTTACATATTTATATTAATGAATACCGGTAACCGGTATTAATGAAAATAATGGTTATTTTAAACTTCACACAGTATTGAGTCATAATTTAAAAAACTTTATTTTATATTCAATATTTTTTCATGCTAACATAAGGCGTGGATTTTTTTAAAAATATTTAAAAATATTTTTTTGAGGTAACCATGAGGCGTGGATTAAAAAAAAAATATTTTTTTTTGGGGAAACCATAAGGCCACCTAATGTTGACGACCCCCGCAAACCTAAAAAAAGAACCACGATCTGCGAATCTGCACTTGGAATGTGCGCACCGTGTACAGAACAGGCGCAGTTTTCGCCTTGACGGATGTACCCGAGAAGTACAAAGCCGATATTATTGGCTTACAGTAAATGCGATGGAAAGGGACTGGCGTAGGTAAATCTGACGATTACACACTGTATTATAGCTGCCATGAAACGAGACATGAACTTGGCTGCGGATTTATGGTTAACAGGAGAATAAAAGACGTCGTCTCCAGATTCACTCCAGTAGGTGAGCGAATTGCTATAATCTGTATAAAAGCGAAGTTTTTCTCCATCAGACTCATTTGTGTCCATGCTCCGACGGAAGTCGAAGATGAACAGACCAAAGACATATTTTACGAGCGCCTAGAAACAGGATATGACCGCTGCCCTGCTCATGACATTAAAATTCTGCTTGGAGATTTTAATGAAAAAATCGGAAGGCAACATATTTTTGGCCCATTTAGCCTCCATTCAGCCTCCATGAAGAAACATCCGACAACGGCATGAGGTTGATTGACTTCGCGGCAGAAAAAAACATGGTAGTTAGCAGCACCACATTCAATCATATCGATATACACAAGGTCACCTGGATTTCTCCTGATCAAGCAACGAGAAATCAAATTGATCATGTTGTGATAGGCGGAAGACGTTCATTCAGTGTTTTAGACGTCCGATCGATCCGATGAGCGAATATCGATTCGGACCATTACCTTTAGGCAGATAAGGCTCGCAATCGTCTTAATGTAGCAGCAAAAATGCAATCTAGCACTACACGGAAACTCGACGTCGAAAAGCTGCAAACACAACATGTAGCAGAGGCCTATTCCGCTCAAGTTACCCACCTGCACAATGGCAAAGAATTGCCCAATCCCTACAAATCGCAGCAAAAGCAACACTTGGCTACCAAAAACCACCACCAAGAAACCCATGGTGATGTGAGAAATGCAACGTATAGGGCAGACTAGATTTTCACTCTGCGCCAAATTCTAAACAAAAACCGACGAAAAACACATCGCCACATTCCACCTATTCATCGACTATAAAGCCGCATTCGACAGCACTATCCGTTGAGAGGCGTGAAAAGCCATGTCTGCGTTTGGCATTCCTGCAAAATTAATTCGGCTATGCAGGATAACTTTAACAGGCACAAGATCAGCAGTTAAAGTCGGAAAGGACCTCTCGGAGCCCTTTAATAACGAACGAGGATTCAGACAAAGTGATAGGTGACAGGACAGGAGGATTCGTGTGACCTTTTTGACATCCTGCTGGAAAAGGTCATACGACGAGAGGCAAAAGTGAACAGAAATGACACTCTGTACACCAAACAACACATGTTACTCGTCTCGGCGCCGATAACATCGACATAATGGGTCGAACACTGAAAGCGGTAACAGCCACCTTTGAACAAATTGCGAATGTTTCTTTTAAAGTGGGTCTGGCAGTAAACGGCGAGAAGACTATGCTGATGGTATCAACGCGCAAGACCTGCAGTAGACTCGGACCAACTGTGGAACTTGAGAACTACAGCTTCGAGGTAGTCAAAGATTTTATATGCCTTGGTACCGCCATAAATAAAACTAATGACATCAGTTTTGAAATTCGGAAAAGGATAGTGATGGCCAACAGCTGCTACTATGGTCTGAGCAAACAACTCAAAAGCAAGGCCACCTAGCGGCAGATCAAATTCACACACTCTACAAGACGCTGAGCGCAAGCAGATGAGGCAGCTCTTGGAGTGTTTGAGATAAAAATTCTACGAAAGATCTATGGGCCGATCTGCGTTGACGGTGAATATCGTCGTCGAATGAATCATGAGTTGTACCAGCAATTCCCGGACATCGACATTGTTAGACATATTGAGCTGCAGCGACTACGTTGGCTAGGTCATGTTGTCAGAATGGATGAAGATGCCCCAGCCCAGAAGGCATATAAAAGCTAATCAGGTGATGGCTCACGCAGAAGGGGATGGTCACGAATAAGATGGAAAGACCAAGTGGAAGACAACATTGCCGAATATGGTCTTTCAAATTGGAAAAACTGCACAAAAGACCGATGCGTCTGAAAATCTTTTTTTTAAGCTCGGCTTACGGAATGAAAGTTCTTTTTTTTCAAGTCACCACAATTTTTATTAAATTTTGAAAATAATTTTCAAGTCATTTACCAATTATTAAGTGATTTTGTATCGATTAAACGTAATGGGCGTCCCGATAACCACACTATCTGTCTGCCAGTAAATAAATATGCAATGAAAAATTAAACCTTAAGTAAACATGACGCTACGCTCCGAAAAAACACCTTCATTCAACACTTCCTGGGTAAGGTGAAAAACTGTGTTAAAATAACATTGACACACACACAGGCCTTCCCTTTCACAGCTACCCGAATGTCATTGCAAAACAAAATAAATAAATATAGAAATAAAATAAAAATTGTATTTTTTAGGAAATTCTCCCTTATCTCCGGCGACAGATAACCACGATGTTAAACAAGGCCAATTTTTATGTTTTATAACCTATATTCCGTTATCTCGGCGGAAAGTAAACAACTTCAGGTGTTTTGTTATCTTCGTTCGAAGCGTAATAGATGGGCTTAGTTAGAGGGGAATAGCTGTATTCAGAGACAAAAAAAAAAAAAGAAAACACTGAGTGGAGCAGTATAGACGGACGGGGCCAACCATATGATACCCTACACAACTTCGACGAAAATCTAACTTTCTATGGTTCTATATTCAGAGTTTGGGCAATATTTCGCAATATTTGCACCCTCTAGACCGACTAGATGTCAACAAATATTTCTAATATTCAATAGACAAGGGCTCTACGTGTCCAGATTCTCTTTACCGTGGCTGTTGAGTGATGTTGAGCTTTCAATTGTGGCCTGTAGATCAACTTGAAAAAAAAACCACCACTTCATTCCAATATTATTATCTGATCATGACCGAAAATTATAGGCATTGTTCTTGACCATAACAAGAACCTCCGCCCTCTAGTGGGGTAATAGGTTACTAAATAATATCTGAATATGTACGCACCCGTAAATATTTAAGTGTAACTCCCACATCAGAGTACATTGGTATCAATTTGAAGGTCAACAACTGCTCTTGGATATAAAGAGTGATTTGTTAAGAGCTTGATAAAACGCATAAAATTTGCAAAGTCTCATCGGTTCTTTATTTGAAACGTTAGATTGGTCCATGACATTTACTTTTTGAAGATAATTTCATTTAAATGTTGACCGCGGCTGAGTCTTAGGTGGTCCATTCGGAAAGTCCAATTTTGGGCAACTTTTTCGAGCATTTCGGCCGGAATAGCCCGAATTTCTTCGGAAATGTTGTCTTCCAAAGCTGGAATAGTTGCTGGCTTATTTTGTGTAGACTTTAGACTTGACGTAGCCCCACAAAAAATAGTCTAAAGGCGTCAAATCTTTATGAACTTGGTGGCCAACTTACCGGTCCATTTCTTGAGATGAATTGTTCTCCGAAGTTTTCCCTCAAAATGGCCATAGAATCGCGAGCTGTGTGGCATGTAGCGCCATCTTGTTGAAACCACATGTCAACCAAGTTCAGTTCTTCCATTTTTGGCAACAAAAAGTTTGTTAGCATCGAACGATAGCGATCGTCAAATACGGTCCAATGATTCCACCAGCGTACAAACCACACCAAACAGTGCATTTTCGGGATGCATGGGCAGTTCTTGAACGGCTTCTGGTTGCTCTTCACTCCAAATGCGGCAATTTTGCTTATTTCAGTAGCCATTCAACCAGCCTCATCGCTTGAGAACAAAATTTCTGGAGTGAAAGCGGATTTTCTGCCAACTTTTCTAGGGTTCGCTTCAGTTCTTGCACGAGCTGTATTTTATACGGTTTTACACCAAGATCTTTGCGTAAAATCTTCCATGTGGTCAAATAACACAAACCCTATTGTTGCGAACAGGCGAGACGAATCGACATTTCACGGTCTTCAGCAACACTCTCAGAAACGACGCAATATTCTCTCCTGTCACGCATTCGTGTCGTTAGTTTTTAATGTCAGGAATAAAGTAAACTGAGTGCGAAACTTGGTCACAATCGCATTAATTGTTTGCTCACTTAGTTGGATATGTAGACCATAAATCGGACGTAAAGCGCGAAACACATTTGGAAGCGAACACTGATTTTGGTAATAAATTCAATGATTTGCAAGCGTTTTTACTGCATTTTTAGTAAGTCTATTCATGATGAAATGTCAAAGCA
>NW_026878245.1:0-103552 GCF_032173495.1 Musca vetustissima | reverse complement strand
ACAAAAGAAGAAAGTAAGAGTGAGAGAGCAAGAGAGAGTACATATTTGTTTCCGTTGGTTGTAAGTAAGCAAGGCGATGTTACACCGCAACACAAACAAAACGCACTATCGCACACTCACACACATTTACCGCTTTGTAGTTGTTGTTTTGAATAGGGGTTTCTATTGGAATTGAAAATGGAATTTCATTTGTTTACATTTTAGAGATGTCTGTTGTGGTATTTTCTTGCATTTTAAGGCCATTTGAAAGGGGTTGAGAAGGTTTAAATGTGGGTTATGTGTATTAAAAAGGGTTATTTATGAAATATGGAAATAAATAAAATAAATTAGATATTTGCGGATAATTTAATTTTTGTAATTTACGGAAATTTTTTTTAGCCAGAAAAATTAAAAAAAATGTAATAAATAAATAAAAATAAAAAAACAATTTATATTAATTTCAGTTGGTTTTGATGCTAACATAGGCCATATTGTTGGTATAATATTGTTTTACAATGTCGAATTTCAATATGGTAAAAAAACCCCTTGGAGAAAAATTGGCCTTTACAAATATCCACCTTTTTTGAGCCACATTTTTTATTCTTGGAAAAAAAGTGTCGACTGATTTTCTGATTGATTTCAAATTTATTTTCATGTTTTGTTACAGTTCTCACGTCACGTTATCGGTAGATTTTAGACAGTTTAAACTCAGAAACACTAATATTTAAAAAAATCTCTGTGAATAGCATGCAAACCTTCAGTGGAAGGTTTTTTAGAACATTCGTTTAGATCATTCCAGGTCATATAAAAGAAATCTTTAATATATTCAGGTTTAATAAATGGCTCAACTTAACCTTTTAGAACAAACCTTAAAAAATTAAAGAAAAAAAAATGAGAGAAAATATTAAAAAAAAATAGAATAGAATAGAATAGAATAGAATAAAAGAGAGCAGCTATTCAAAACTTAAAAAAAATTGAAGTCTTTGAAAAAAATTAAGAAAAATCAAAATTTTTCAATTTTTTTTTATTAATATATTCTTATATATAATCACATTTTAATAATAATTTTTAAATATCAAAATATTAAATTCATAAAATCTTTAGAAAAAAAAATTGAAATAAAAAATCTGAAGAAAAGTTTTTTCTAATTTAAAAAAAATTAAAAATAAAATAAAACTAAAAAAATTGCAAAAATCTACAAAAATATTTATTTTAAAATTTGGATTTTTAAAAAAATTTTTTTCAGAGACAAATATTGCATTTCCACAAAAAATAATTATGAAAATTAAAAGTTCATTAAAAAAATTATAAAATTAAAAAAAAAAATATATATATATATTTAAAAATCGATTATTACATTTTTTTATACCCTTTACCACACTGTGGTACAGGGTATTATGTCTTTGTGCATATGTTTGTACCAGGCAAAAGTAATCGAGATAGACCCATGGTTCCTTTTGAGAATATGCAGAGAATTACTTTCTGAGTCGATTGACGCATGTCCGTCCGTCCGTCCGTCCGTCTGTCCGTCCATGTATTTTTGTGAACAAAGTACAGGTCGCATTTATGATCCGATTTGGATGAAATTTGGCACAGTTCACTTATTTGAAATTGGAGAAAATCGGTTCAGATTTAGATATAGCTTTCATATATATTTTCGTCCGATTTTATGTAAATGGTGCGCCAAAGTCCCTAAATATATTTCGATTTGCATGAAATTGGGCATAACGTACTAAATTAATCCTAGAATAATGTGTGCTAAGTTTCGTGAAATTCGGTTCAGATTTAGATGTAGCTCCCATATATATTTTCGTCCGATTTATGCACCAAACTCCCAATTTTTGTCCGATTGAGACGAAATTTTGCAAAGAGTACTGAATTGGGTTCAGATTGATGTCTGCGAGGTTTTGTTAAAATCGGTTCAGATTTAGATATAGCTCCCATATAATGTTTCGTCCGATTTTTTGTGAATGATACACCAAACTCCCAATATTTTGCATACCGAATGCAATTTAGGAAACAATGATGTGTGATAAGATTTGTTGAAATCGGTTCAGATTTCAGATATAGGTCTTCTATATATTTTCGTTCGATTTTATGTAAATGATGCACCGAAGGGCCTATGTTTGTTCGATTTACACGAAATTTGACAGAGGGTATTATGGTGTAGGTATGATAGAGGTATGCATGGTGTATTCAACGGTTGTTCAATTAGCTCCATGTGTTTATATATAGCTCCCATACATAATTTTATTATTTTGCCCGTTAGACATGCATTGATTTTCATTGATTTCCGAATGGTATGCGTATGAGGTTTTTTTTTCATTTGGTTCAAATACCTATCTAGATAGCACATTTAATTTCGCCCGATTCCATCTCAATGGTCCGATTCCAAAGATTCTATGTCTGTTATATCTACAGGGTATTATAAATATTATCATAGAGTCTGTGCCGTCCGACTTTTGAACTTTCCTTACTGGTTTTTTAATGACTATACATTTTATACCTATATTATTTTTTGCAGGATACTATTTTATATTTTTGCAAGACAAGAAATTGTCTACAAATATGACTTCTCATAACATGTTGAGTACA
Organism: Musca vetustissima; assembly: GCF_032173495.1. Taxonomy (NCBI): domain Eukaryota; kingdom Metazoa; phylum Arthropoda; class Insecta; order Diptera; family Muscidae; genus Musca; species Musca vetustissima. The sequence continues at coordinate 100,978 of NW_026878245.1, read as the reverse complement.
CATTTTTTTCCAAATTCCCAATTATTTTAGGATTATTTTAAGGTCAAGTATTTTTTATAAATAATCCTAGTGAAAAGGTTTATTATTGGCCTTATATTTTTCTTAGGTATTTTTTAGCCCACTATAATCAAACATAGCAACTCCGATTATGTAGCTCATTTCGAAAGAGAAATTAATAAAACATATTTACATGAATGATCCTTCGGCCTAAAAAGGCATAAAAACAAAACCTAAAAAAAATAAATAAAAAAAAATTACAACGGAATTTTTTCCATAAAGGGAATTTTGTATGAAATTTGTGAATTTTATTCTTCCAAAAGCCTCATTTTTTGATACCATTTATCTGAATTTTATTCTAATATTTATCAATTTCCAAAATTATTTCCTTAATTTCTCCAAATAGTCATACTGCACTCCATTGTACATTGCGCAATATTTTCCCTATTTGGTTTTGTTTCCTTATTTTTTATATGCGAATAGTTTGCCTTTAACTTCTCTTCAATTACATTGTTAGGCTCCCGTTATATGAATTCGACTACAACGCTCTTTAATACTCTTTATAGTGGTAGACCGCTCTCTCTCTCTCCTTCGTCTTCCAATGTATTCCTTTTGCTAACTACTTTTCAAACAAAACAAATCACAACACACATTGTTGGGTATGTTGTTATGAGAAGAGAGAGAGACACATAGTTGGTGGCAAATCCAATAAGAAACCACACTTATACACAACAACAAATTAGACATAACGGCATCTCTTAACTGTTAATCGCTCTCTGACTGAAAAGAGTAGGGAAAAAACAACAGTGTTTTTTTGCAATGGTTTCTTTTGTGTAGTTATTGTAAGGTGTAGTGGGAGTGTGTGCTTGTTTGTGCGTGCCTGCATGAGAATACAACCATGGATGGATAGTAAAAGTTGTGTGGCAGTCAGCCAGCATCGCCGTTGTTTGTTTTTTAGTTCAGTGATAGCCCGCGCCTTCCTTGTGACAAACACTCTCTCTCACACACAATAATCATAGAATACAAAAAAAAGGATAATCACAACAAAACCACAACGAAAATTTGTCACAAGAGAATGAAAGAAGAAGAAGAAAAAAACGAAAACAAATCACAGAGTCACGCGAGACCGAGACCACACCGCACAGCACATTTGGAAATATCTGAAGAGCTGCTGCAAAAGACCTACGAAGCGGTATTGGCAAATAGTTTCATTCCGCAAATCGTATGAAAAAGTAATGCAAATTAACACACAGAGGAAGAATCATAACAAAACGAAACGAAGCGAAAGGGGGAGTAAATAAATAACAAGACGACGAGACACAGCAGCAGAAGAAGAAGCAGAAAAGTGATGTTGATGGCGTGTCAAGCTGGCATTTAGCAAAATAAAAAAAAATCGGATAAAGGAAAAAATAATATTTTAAATCAAGAAAAAAAAATAAATGAAAAAAATAATAATAATAAATAGAAGAAAAAAAGCAAATATTATAGAGTGTGTGAAAAAAAATATTAAGTGTAGTGTTGTAAAGAAAAAAATAAAAAAAATCAATATTGAAAAAATATTTAAGAAATTCCTCGTAGGAAAATCCTTGAAAATATGTGTAATAAATCCTAGAAGTGGTCAGTTTAAAAAAAAGAAAAAAAATCTATTTCGTGGCATTGCAAATCTTCAACATCAACCCAAAAAATATATTCCTATACCCTATAGTGCTGGCTGCCTATTATAGTATATCGTATGCCTGCTGATTGCCAGCATTTCGGTTTTTTTTGTGTGCCAAAATCTCTCAGCTGAGTGTTAAGGAATCAAGGATTTGCCAACATCTCTTTTGACACGGCAACAACAAAAAAAAAAAAAAAAAAGAAAAAAGCAAAAGCAACAACACCGTTGTCGTCATCGACATTGATTGTAATAGCAGCAGCAGCCTCAGCCCCAGTACCACTACCAACACCACCGTCATCATCATCATCGCCATATTAGGTGTTATCCTGCAGCCACAACACAGCAGCTAACAAGTATTTGTCGAGTCATTTTTTGTGTTTAAAGGTAAGTCCATTCTTTTGTTTTTATTTCATCTCATTCTGCACCTCAAAAAAAAAAAAAAAAAATGTTTTGGGGGTACAAATCTCTTTTCAAATTTTCTTTTTTTTTGGAAAAATTATATAAGGCTCTTCGCAGGATATATTACTTCTCATGTTATATATATATATATATATTATATGTATATTTTGTAATCTGTTACTTGGTCATAATATTTTGTCAATCCATCTTCACCACAGCCCATTTTTGTTATTTGTTTTCTACTATGCCTTGGGTTTGAGATTCGTGTTTGCTAAAAAAAAAATCCAACAACAAATATGTACACATATTCAATAACATGTGTTGTTTCTTTGAAAAATCCTTAAAAAAATGACTGCTCCCCCATTTTCACTTTGCTGTACAAAAAGGGAACTTTTTAAAAGATATTGGGATGACCCTACGTTTCTTGCATAGATTGGATTTAAAAAAATATGTTTTCAATGGTCTAATAATGGCGTAAAAATGTGTTTTTAAGGGTCTAAATTTTTTAAGGGTGTAAAATGGGCGTGGATTCAAAACAAATATTTTTTTAGGTTCTAAAATATGTGCGGATAAAAATATTTTTCAAGGGTCTAATAAAGGCGGATTTAAAAAAAATATATTTTTCAAGAAACTAAAGTAGGCGTGGATTTTTAGAAAAAATTTTTTTTCAAGGAGCTAAAGTAGGCGTAGGGGATGATAGATACCAAGCAACGGCTCTGATTGGCTTTTACGTGGCGAAGTCCAGGTCCCTCTTTCATTTCAATTGTGGACACTGCCCTCCCCGCGGTGTCACCTGGTGTAGCTATTTTCATAACCCGTTGAAATAGTGAACTAATATGTGACGCGAGTTCACCCATACTTACTTACTTACCTGGCTTGTGACAGGACTTTCGGCTTATAGAAGCCGAGCTTAGAAAAGGTTTCCAGGCGCGTCGGTCTTTTGCGCAGTTTTTCCAATTTGAAAGACCATTTTCGACAATGTTGTCTTCGACTTGATATTTCCATCGTATTCGGAAAACCCAACCTATTATGAAAAAGCAAAGAAAAAGAAATCCAAAGCCCCCTAATGTTGACGACCCCCGCAAACGTATAAATGACAACGATTTGCGAATCTGCACTTGGAATGTGCGCACGTTGTACAGAACAGGCGCAGTTTTCGCTTTGGCGGATGTACTCAAGAAGTACAAAGCCGCCATAAACGAGACATGAATTTGGCTGCGGATTTAGTGATGTTGATGGCGTGTCAAGCTGGCATTTAGCAAAATAAAAAAAATCGGATAAAGAAAAAATAAAATAAATGAAAAAAATAATAATAATAAATAGATATATATAATAATAAATAGATATATATCATGTTGTGATAGACGGAAGGCATTCGCCCAGTGTTTTAGACGTTCGATCGATCCGATGAGCGAATATCGATTCGGATCACTACCTTTTAGCAGCCAAGGTTCGCACTCGTCTTAATGTTGCAGCAACGGTGCGATTTAACACAATACGGAAACTCGACGTCGAAAAGCTGCAAACACAACAGATAGCCGAGGCATACTCCGCTCAACTTAACCACCTGCTTGACGAAAACACTTCTTGTCCCTATAATAGTATAGAAGCATAATGGCAAGGAATTGCCCATTCCCTATATACTGCAGCAGAAGCAACACTTGGGTACCAAAAACAACCACCAAGAAACCCATGGTACGATCAGGACTGCCAAAACTCTACTGATGTGAAAAACGCAGCGTATAGGGCAACCCTGCGGACAGTAGCAACACGTAATGTGATGGAGAATTATCGGGAGAAAATGAGTGAAGAGAAACGTATTTTCAGAAAAAAGAAGAAAGATCAAGAAAACCGAGTGGTACAGGAGTCAGAATGAAGTCCGGAAATTTAAGCAACGAGTAAAACACCAAACAGAAGGTTGTGGTGCATGCACATCCTCCTGTAGAGACAGCGCGCTGAGGATCTGGAAGAAGCATTTGGCAAAGCTTCTGGTATCAAATAGTGGCATTGATGAAGATACCCCACAACCAATAAGAGATGATGGTATAGAGTGTATACCACCTAGCCAAGTGGAGGTCATAAAATCAATTAATCGGCTCAAGAACAATAAAGCAGCAGGAGCCGACGGATCACCCGCCGAAAAATTTAAGACTGGTGGTTAGATGGTGATCAGAAGCATGCACCAGCTGATTAGTAGAATTTGGCTAGAGGAATGCATGCCCAATGATTGGAACCTTAGCATCCTGTGTCCCATGCACAAAAAAGGAGACAAGACGATATGTGCCAACTATAGAGGAATAAGTCTCCTTCCCATCGCATATAAAGTGCTATCCAGTGTGCTGTGTGAACAATTGAAGCCAATGGTCAATGACATTATTGGACCATACCAATACGGCTTCAGACCTGACAAATCCACCATTGACCAGATTTTCACTCTGCGCCAAATTCTGGAAAAGACCTACGAAAAACACATCGACAGACAGCCCTGTCCGTTCAGAGGTTTTTAAAGCCATGTCTACGTTCGGCATTCCTGCAAAATTAATACGTCCATGCAGGATAACTTGAAGTGGCACAAGATCAGCAGTTAAAGTCGGAAAGAACCTCTCGGAGCCCTTCAATACCGAACGAGAATTCAGACAAGGTGACAGCTTGTCATGTGATCTTTTTAACATCCTGCTGGAAAATGTCATACAAGATGCAAATGTGAACTGAAATGGCAATCTGTACACCAAACAGCATATGTTGCTCGCCTACGCCGATGACATCGATATAATGTGTCGAACTTTGCAACGGTAATTGACAACTTTAAATAAATTGAGAAGGAGTCTGCCAAAGTGGATCTGACTGTAAATGGCGAGAAGACAAAGCTGATGATATTAACACGCAAGACGTCCAGTAGACTAGGACCAACTGTGTAACTTGATAACTACAGCTTCGAGGTAGTTAAAGATTTTAAATACCTTGGTACCGCCATAAATAAAACGAATGACATCAGTTTTGAAATTCGGAGAAGGATTGCGATGGCCAACAGATGCTACTATGGTCTGAGCTAACAACTCAAAAGCAAAGCCACCTACCGCCAGACCAAGCTCACACTCTACAAGACGCTGATACTACCTGTGCTGTTATATGGATCTGAAGCATGGGTACTTGCGGCAAGCAGATGAGGCAGCTCTTGGGGTGTTTGAAAGAAAAATTCTCCGTAAGATCTACTGGTCGATCTGCGTCGACGGTGAATATCGGCGTCGAATGAACTATGAGATGTACCAGCTATTCTCGGCATCGACATTGTTAGACGTATTGAGCTGCAGCGACTACGTTGGCTAGGTCATGTTGCGAGAATGGATGAAGATGCCCCAGCCCAGAAGGCAGCTTATGGTTCACGCAGAAGGGGAAGGCCACGAATCAGATGGAAAGACTAAGTCGAAGACAACATTGCCAAAAATGGACTTCCAAATTGGAAAAACTGCGCAAAAGACCGACACGCCTGGAAATCTTTTCTAAGCTCGGCTTATGGAACGAAAGTTCTGTCACAAGTCACCTAAGTAAGTAACGTAGGCGTGGACTTTTTAAAAATGTTTTTTTTCAAGGGTCTAACGTAGGCGTGGACTTTTTAAAAATGTTGTTTTCAAGGGTCTAACGTAGGCGTGGACTTTTTAAAAATGTTTTTTTTTCAAGGGTCTAACGTAGGCGTGGACTTTTTAAAAAAAATTCAGATTATCCTTGAAAAATTAATTTTAAAAACTCCACGCCTTTTGGTCGGATTGTCGTTGAAAACTTAATTTTAAAAAATTCACGCCTTTTGGTCGGATTGTCGTTGAAAACTTAATTTTAAAAAATTCACGCCTTTTGGTCGGATTGTCGTTGAACAATTAATTTTAAAAAATCCACGCCTATGAGTCAGATTAAAAAAATTAAAAAATTAATTTTAAAAATCCACGCCTATGAGTCAGATTAAAAAAATTAAAAAATTAATTTTAAAAATCCACGCCTATGAGTCAGATTAAAAAAATTAAAAAATTAATTTTAAAAAATCCACGCCTATGAGTCAGATTAAAAAAATTAAAAAATTAATTTTAAAAATCCACGCCTATGAGTCAGATTAAAAAAATTAAAAAATTAATTTTAAAAATCCACGCCTATGAGTCAGATTATCCTTCAAAAATTAATTTTAAAAAATCCACCCCTAATTTTAGGCCTTGAAAAATAAATTTTAAAAAATCCACGCCTATGAGTCAGATTATCCTTGAAAAATAAATTTTAAAAAATCCACGCCTATGAGTCAGATTATCCTTGAAAAATAAATTTTAAAAAATCCACGTCTATGCAGGGCATTTAATATTCGTAGTATTCCGCCACCATCAACAACTGGCGAATATTTTTCTGCCTCTATTTCGGTGTCTTTGACGTTTTGTTTGTCTTTTGACTTTCGTGATGTTAATGACGGTGGTGGCGATGACGACAACAACGACGATGACTACAATCTTGTTGTTGTTGTTTTTGTGATTTTTTGTTAATCCTAAAACCGCTTTTAGTTTGTCTTGTTTTCGTTGTTGTTGTTGTAGTTTTTTGTTGTTTTGCTCCTTTAAGTCCCTTTTCATTCACTATACGCCACTGAATAGCACGATGCCTGCCGAGGGTAAGGCGGTGTGGGGTATGTAGTTTCTTTCAATTTTGGTTTATGCTACCAACACATACACGCACACACCTCTTATATTATTTAGGTTGTTTGATATGTTAGTGCGTGTGTATGATACACATACATACACATGTTTTTTTATGATTTGTTTGTTTTTTTTTGTGGTTTCTGAGCTGTGCCCAGTTTTGCAATCGCGTGTTTTGGGTGCTTTTAAAGCAAAAACAATTTGCTTTTAAAAAAGTGATGTCCTGCCTTTGAATTTTCTCAGCACAAATACCAGAAATATAGTTAACATTTTTTAGGCTTGTCCTACTAATACGAGGGTGATGTAGAAAGCCCTTTAGGAGCCTTAAAACTAATCGGCTCTTGTAATATTTTTTTTTAAATGTCCTCAGCTGGACTTAACCTACACATTTAACATAGATTGCCAATGTAGGCCCATAGGTACCTCCAATATACCTTTAAAGTTAAAAAAATGTGCCGATGTTAGAAGTCGAACCTAATCACATTTTCACTGGTTCGGTATTTCATATTTCTGGAAACTTGTCTTTGATTGTTGTCAGGCCGCTATTGTGTTATAGTTGTTGTTGTTACCACGATGAGACTGTGATATTTCTTTATTACAATGAAAAAAAGCAGAACCACACAAGCAAATATTTATTTGTTTATTTGCCTTTCATGGTTAGAGACAGAATAAACAAAAAATAAAGCAAAAGAAGAAGATTTAGCAAACAATCGGATTCCAAACAAATAAAAACAGCATGACAGCATATCGCAGCGAATACTTGGCCTAACAAGTTGTGGTTGAAATGAATTTCTTAAATTCGAAATCTTGTTTAAAAAATGTGGATACATTCTTTTTAAATTTATTTTTTTAGAGGGTCTGAGGGATAGTGAAATAATATATTCTATCTAAATATTATTCAGAGGAGGATAGGTTTCTTGGATTTTTGTTTCCAATTCCAATATTACAGAATTGTGAAATGCTACAATTTTTTTCGATACAGATTATGGGTAGTGAGTGTAAATCCGTCTGATTTTTGTTTGATTTATGAAATATTTCGCGCAACAGGTGGTGGTGGTCGTATGATTAATATTAAATTGGTGCACCTATGGTGCGTATAAGTAATACAAACATAAATTGATTATACGCTCCAGGGGGGTAAGCAAACATGTAATAATCGTTTTGGGCAACGTGAATGGAAGAAGACATAAAAACTTCAAAATTGTGCAATTGGTGCGGAGGTCCCAAAAGTCCGAAATAGAGAAGCATTTGTTTTAAATATTTGTCTAAGGCCTAACAAAGGCGTGGATTTTTTAAAAATATTTTTTCATCGACCTAACAAAGGCGTGGATTTTTTAAAGAATATTTTTGAGCCCTTTCTACAAGGCGTGGCTTTTTTAAAGAATATTTTTTGGCCCCTTCCTACAAGGGGTGGCTTTTTTAAATAATATTTTTTGAGCCCTTCCTACACTTGTTGCAGAACGGTTGTTCCATAAGCCGAGCTTCAAAAAGATTTCCAAGCGCGTCGGTCTTGTGCGCATCTCCTTCAATTTGAAAGACCACGTTCGAAGATGTTGTTTTCTACTTGTCTTTCCATCTAATTCGTGGCCTTCCCTTTCTACGGGAACCATCAGCTGGTTCGCTTTTATATGCCTTTTGAGCTGGGTCATTCTCATTCATTCCCACAACATGGCCTAGCCATCGTAGTCGCTGCAGCTCAATACGACTGACTATGTCGATGACCGCGTATAAATTATAAAGCTCGTGGTTCATTCGACGCCGATATTCACCATCGATGCAGATCGGCCCGCAAATCTTTCGGAGAATTTTTCTTTCAAACACCCCAAGAGCTGCTCATCTGCTTGCAGAAGTTCCACAGTTGGTCCGAGTCTACGGGACGTCTTGCGCGATGATACTATCAGCTTAGTCTTCTCACCGTTTATTGCCAGGACCACTTTGGCAGACTCCTTCTCAATTTGTTCAAATGTGGGTGTTATCGCTCTCAGTGTTCGACCCATTATTATCGATGTCATCGCCGTATCGAGTTCCATTTCTGTTCACTTTTGCCTCTCGTATGACCTTTTCCAGCAGGATGTTAAAAAGATCACACGACAAACTGTCACCTTGTCTGTATCCTCGTTCGGTATTAAAGGGCTCCAAGAGGACCTTTCCGACTTTAACTGCTGACCTTGTGCCACTTAAAGTTATCCTTCATAGCCGTATTAATTTTGCAGGAACTCCGAACGTTGACATGGCTCTAAACACCTCTGAACGTATAGGGCTGTCGAATGTGGCTTTATAGTCGACGAATAGGTGTCGATGTGTTTTTCGTCGGTCTTTTCCAGGATTTGGCGTAGAGTGAAAATCTGGTCAATAGTGGATTTGCCAGGTCTGAAGCCGCATTGTATGGTCCAATAATGTCATTGACCATTGGCTTCAATCATTCACACAGCACGCAGGATAGCACTTTATATGCGATGGGAAGGAGACTTATTCCTCTATAGTTGGCACATATCGTTTTGTCTCCTTTTTTGTGCACGGGACACTGGATGCTGAGGTTCCAATCCAATTGGGCATGCATTCCTCTAGCCAAATTGTACTAATCAGCTGGTGCAGCCTCCTGACCAGCATCTGCATCTGCTTTATTGTTCTTCAGCCTTGGCTAGGTGGTATACCCTCTATATCATCATCTCTTGTTGGTTGTGGGGTATATTCTATTTGATACCAGAAGTTTTTCAAAATGCTCTTTGCAGATCCTCAACACGCTGTATGCATCTGTCACCAGGTTTCCTTCTTCATCTCTACAGGAGGATGTGCCTGCACCAAAACCTTCGGTTTGTTGTTTTACTCTTTGGTAAAATTTCCGGACTTCATTCTGACTCCTGTACATCACGATTTGCTTACGCTCACGTTTTTTCTTGTTCTTTCTTCTTTTTTCTGAAAACACGTTTCTCCTCTCTCCTTTTCTCCGGATAATTCTCCATCACATTACGTGTTGCTACTGTCTGCAGTAGTCTGTCTGTTGCCCTATACGCTGCATTTTCACATCAGTAGCATTACGACACTCCTGATCGTACCATGGATTTCTTGATGGTGGTCTTTGGTACCCAAGTGTTGCTTTTGCTGCAGTATGTAGGGAGTGGGCAGTTCTTTGCCATTATGCTTCTATACTATTATCGGGCCAAGAAGTGCTTTCGTCACGCAGGTGGGTAAGTTGAGCGGATTAGGCTTCTGCTACCTGTTGTGTTTGAAGCTTTTCGACTTCGAGTTTCCGTGTTGTGTTAGATCGCACCTTTGCTGCTTCATAAGATGGGTGCGAAACTTGGCTGACACAAGGTAATTTTACGAATCGATATTCGCTCCTCGATCGAACGTCTAAAACACTGGACGAATGGCTTTCGTCTATAACAACATGATCAATTTGATTTTTCGTTGTTTAATCAGGAGAAATCCAGGTGGCATTGTGTATATCGAGATGTTTGAATCTGGTGCTGCTAGCTACCACGTTTTTTTGCTGCCGCGAAGTCAATCAAGCTCATGCCTTTGTCGGATGTTTCTTCTTGAAGACTGAATTTTTGCATTAAAATCTCCTAGTAGAATTTTAATGTCATGACCCGGGCAGCGATCATATGCTGTTTCTATGCGCTCGTAAAATATGTCATTGGTCTGCTCATCTTTGTCTTCGGTCGGATCATGGGCGCAAATAAGACTGATGTAAAAGAACTTCGCTTTTATATGGATTATAGCAATTCGCTCATCTACTGGAGTGAATCTGAAGACGAGGTCTTTTATTCTCCTGTTAACCATAAATCCACAGCCAAATTCATGTCTCGTTTCATGGCAGCTATAATACAGTGCGTAATCGTCTGATTCACTTACGTCTGTCCCTTTCCATCGCATTTCCTGTAAGGCAATAATATCGGCTTTGTACTTCTTGAGTACATCCGCCAAAGCGAACACAGCGCCTTTTCTGTACAACTTGCGCACATTCCAAGTGTCGATTCGCAGTTCGTGGTCCTTTATACATTTGCGGGGGTCGTCAACATTAGGGGGGTTTGCTTTTCTCTTTCTTTGCTTTTCATAGTAGGAGGGGTTTTCCGAGTGTGGGCAACTAACCCGACGCCTCAACCCCTTTGTTTTTATAATTCTTATGGGTGATGAGGCAGCTCTTGGAGTGTTTGAGAGAAAAATTATCCGAAAGATCTATGGGACGATCTGCGTTTACGGTGAATATCGCCGTAGAATGAACCATAAATTGTACCAGCTATTCTGCGACATCGACATTGTTAGACGTATTGAGCTGCAGCTACTATGTTGGCTAGGTCATGTTGTGAGAATGGATGAAGATGCCCCAGCCCAGAAGGCATATAAAAACGAACCAGCTGATGGTTCACGCATAAAGGAAGTGCACGAATACGATAGAAAGATCAAGTCGAAGACAACATTGCCGAAAATGGTCTTTCAAATAGGAAAAACTGCGCAAAAGACCGACGCGCCTGGAAATCTTTTCTAAGCTCGGCTTATAGAACGAAAGTCCTGTCACAAGTCAGCTAAGTAAGTATGGGTGAACTCACGTCACATATTAGCTCACTATTTCAACGGGTGGTGAAACTAGCTACCCCAAGTGACACCGTGGGGTGATCAGTGTCCACAATTGAGATGAAAGAGGGACCAAGATAAGCCTAGACTTCGACATGTTAAAGCCAATCAGAGCCTTTGCTTGGTATCTATCATCCGCTACGCCACAAATAATCTCCCTACTTCAAAATAATTGGCAATTCACACAAATAATTTTAAGATCTTGATAATAATTCAAAATTATGATATGATGCTTAACAATTGAAGTGCTCTTCACAGAAATGAAATCTAGTTCATAAATTTCTTACACATTTCCAATTATAAATATCACATTTAAATTTCATCAAAATTTCTCTAAAATGACAACAATATTTAAACGGCAAAGAAATATTTACCATAACCTAACAAAGGGAGACAAAAATCAGGAGGTCTTACAAAGTCAATGACTTTTCACCTCAATAAACCGACACACACACTCACACACAGCGACAGTTCGCATAGCAAAATTCCTTTACTTGAAATGGCGCCAACCCGAAACATAATCCTGGTGTATTAAAATGGTATTTTCGTGTTGTTGTTGTTGCTCCTGCTGTTGCTGTTGTTTCTTCAGCCTATGGCCTCACCTAAATGCCATACATACACCGATAATTGTTGCTGAACTCTGAACTATATAATTGTTATTACAGACAACCTGAATGGGGAGAAGCTATGGCTATGAGGTAATAGACAAAATAGAGGCAAGCCTCTCGGGGCAGTCTGTCAGTCAGTCGGCAGAATGGAATTGATTAAATTCCTAGAAATACATACAAAATTTATGAGAATTTCAATACGGCTGATAACACAATATATACGCATTGTTTTGTGCCTGTTATTATATGGCTATTGTTCTCCCTTTCACACACACACGTAGACACAAACACACATATAAACACACTTTCTCTCTCACCATCTCTCGGGTGTATTTCTTTGAATTGCCATTATTTAGTAACCGTGTGGAGAATTATTGAATTTACGGTTTCTCTCTCTCCGTAACTCTCACCGTTTATTACAACGGTATATATTACAATCGGCACTCTTCCTGATGTTTCCTGTCACCTGGAAACTCTCTTAATAGTTACTCTCTTTTCTATTACTTTGTGAACTTTCACTCTCTTCCATCTGTGTTTGGCGTTAGTTTGTTTGGCATTTGTACCGTGTTTTTATCCTTCCTTTTGTTAAATCGTAAATCATGTGGAAAATAGTAGTTGATTGTCATCCTTTTGTCCTTTTTTCCTTTGTTCTCCATTCAAGTAATTTTTATTTACTTTACTCTTCACACAAATTAATTTCTATTGAGGGCTAGAACAAAGATTTTATATGCAGATAGAGGAAAAGGATTTCTTTATAAATGGATGGATTTTTAAATAGTTTTCAAGGGCCGTAGTTCGGCTGGCGTAAGGAATGATAGATGCCATGCTTATCTTGGTCCCTCTTTAATCTCAATTGTGGACACTGACCTCCCCGCGGTGTCACCTGGGGTAGCTATTTTCATTACCCGTTGAAATAGTGAGCTAATATGTGCCGCGGGGTGGCGTAGGAAATGATAGATACCAAGCAACGGCTCTGATTGGCTTTAACATGTCGAAGTCCAGGCTTATCTTGGTCCCTCTTTCATCTCAATTGTGGACACTGACCTCCCCGTGGTGTCACCTGGGTTAGCTATTTTCATCACCCGTTGAAATAGTGAGCTAATATGTGCCGTGAGTTCACCCATAATAACTATAAAAAATGGGTTGAGGCGTCGGGTTAGCTGCCCTCACTCGGAAAATCGAACCTATTATGAAAAAGCAAAGGCAAAGAAAACCAAACCCACCTAATGTTGACGACCCCCGCAAACGTATAAAGTACCACGATCTGTGAATCAGCATTTGGAATGTGCGCACGTTGTACAGAACAGGCGCAGTGTTCGTTTTGGCGGATATACTCAAGAAGTACAAAGCCGATATTATTGCCTTACAGGAAATGCGATGGAATTGGACTGGTGTAAGTAAATTAGATGATTACGCCCTGTATTAAAGCTGCCTTGAAACGAGACATGATTAACAGGAGAATAGAAGACCTCGTCTCCAGATTCACTCCAGTAGATGAGCGAATTGATATAATCCGTATAAAAGCGAAGTTCTTCCACGTCAGTCTCATTTGCGCCCATGCTCCGACCGTAGATACAGATGAAAAGACCAGACATATGTTACGAGCGCCTAGAAACAGCATATGATCGTTGCCCTGGCCATGACATTAAAATTGTGCTAGAAGATTTTAATGCAAAAATCGGAAGGGAAAATATCTTTGGCCCCACCATCGGAAAATTCAGCCTCCCTGAAGAAACATCAGACAACGGCATGAGGTTGATTGACTTCGCGGCCGAAAAAACATGACAGTTTGCAAAAAACATGGTAGTTAGTATCTCGATATACACAAAGCCACTTGGATTTCTCCCGATCGAACAACAAGAAATGAAATCGATCATGTCGTGATAGACGGAAGTGTTTTAGACGTCCGATCGATCCGAGGAGCGAATATCGACTCGGACCATTACCTTGTGGCAGCCAAGGTACGCACCCGTCTTAATGTTGCAGCAAAGGTGCGATCTAACACAACACGGAAACTCGACATCGAAAAGCTGCAAACACAACATGTAGCCGAGGCCTACTCCGCTCAACTTACCCTCTTGCTTGACGAAAACACCCCTTGTCCCGATAACAATATAGAAGCACAGTGGCAGAGAATTGGCCACTCTTTACAACCTGTAGCAAAAGCAACACTTGGGTACCAAAGACCACCATCATGAAATCCGTGGTATGATCAAGAGTGTCGTAATGCTACTGATGTGCAAAACGCAGCGTATAAGGCAACCCTTCGGGCAGTAGCAACACGTAATGCGTTGGAGAACTATGGGGAGAAAAGAATAGAGGAGAAATGTATTTTCAGAAAAAAGAAGAAAGAACAAGAAAAACGTGAGCGTGAGCAAATCGAGATGTACAGGTGTCAGAATTCGGGAAATTTTACCAACGAGTAAAACACCAAACTGAAGGTTTTGGTGCAGGCACACCCTCCTGTAGAGATGAAAAAGAAACCTGGTGACAGATACAGCTAGCGTGACGAGGATCGGGAAGGAGCATTTTGAAAAACTTCTGGTATCAAATAATAGCGGTGAAGAAGATACCACTGAACCAATATGAGATGATGGTATAGAATGTGTACCACCTAGCCAAGATGAGGTCATAAAATCAATTAATCGGCTAAAGAACAATAAAGCAGCAGGTGCCGATGGGTTACAAGCCGGACTATTCAAGACTGGTGGCCAGATGCTGGTCAGGAGCATGTCCCAGCCGATTAGTACAATTTGGCTAGAGGAATACATGCCCAATGATCGGAACATCAGCATCCTGTGTCCCGTGCACAAAAAAGGAGACAACACGATATGTGGCAACTACAGAGGAATACGTCTCCTTCCCGTCGCGTATAAAGTGCTATCCAGGGTACTGTGAGAACGACTGAAGCCAATGGTCAATGACATTATTGGACCATACCAATGCGGCTGCAGACCAGGCAAATCCACCATTGACCAGATTTTCACTCTGCCCCAAATCCTGGAAAAAGCCACGAAAAACACTTCGACACATTCCACCTATTCGTCGACTATAAAGCCTCATTCGACAGCCATATCCGTTCAGAGGTGTTTAAAGCCATGTCTACTTTCGGCATTCCTGCAAAATTAATACGGATATGCAGGATAACTTTAAGTGGCACAAGATCAGCAGTTATAATAAGAACGGACCTCTAGGAGCCATTTAATACCGAACGAGAATTTAGACAAGGTGACAGTTTGTCGTGTGATCATGTTAACATCCTGCTGGAAAAGGTCATACGAGTGGCAAAAGTGAACAGAAATGATACTCTGTACACCAAACAAAATGTGCTACTCGCCTACGCCGATGACATCGATATAATGGGTTGAACATTGCGAGCGGTAACAACCACCTTTGACCAAATTGAGAAGAAGTCTGCCAAAGTGGGTCTGACAGTAAACGGCGAGAAGACCAAGCTGATGGTATCAACGCGCAAGACGTCCAGTAGACTCGGACCAACTGTGGAACTTGAGAACTACAATAATTTTATATACCTTGGTACCGCCATAAACAAAATGAATGACATCAGTTTTGAAATTCGGAGAAGGATAGTGATGACCAACAGATGCTACTATGGTCTGAGTAAACAACTTAAAATCTGGGCCACCTTCCGCCAGACTAAACTCACACTTTACAAGACACTGATACTACCCGTGCTGTTATATGGATCTGAAGCATGGGCACTTGCGCAAACAGATGAGGCAACTCTTGGAGTGTTTGAGAGAAAAATTCTCCGAAAGATCTATGGACAGATCTGCGTTGACGGTTAATATCCCCGTCGAATGAACCATGAGTAGTACCAGCTATTCTCGGACATCGACATTGTTAGACGTATTGAGCTGCAGCGACTACGTTGGCTAGGTCATGTTGTGAGAATGGATGAGAATTCCGCCCCAGCTCAAAAGGCATATAAAAGCGACCAGGCAGAAGGGGAAGGCCACGAATAAGATGGAAAGATCAAATGGAAGACAACATTGCCGAATATGGTCTTACAAATTGGAAAAACTGCACAAAAGACCGACGCGCCTGGAAATCCCTTTTAAGCTTGGCTTATGGATCGAAAGTTCTGTCTCAAGCCAGCTAAGAAATGTAAGTAAGATAGGCGTGGATTTAAAAAAAATGGAAAGATCCAGTGGAAGATAACATTGCCGAATATGGCATTTTAAATTTGAAAAAACAGCGCAAAAGACCGACGCCCCTGGAAATATTTTTTAAGCTCGGCTTATGGAACGAAAGTTCTGTCACAAGCCAGCTAAGTAATGTAAGTAAGATAGGCGTGGATTTTTTAAAAAATATTGTTGTAGAATCCCAAAAATAGGCGTGGATTTTTTTAAATATTTTTTTCAAGAACCTAAAATAAGCGTGGAAATTTTGAAAGTAATTTTTTTCAAGTACCACTTTTTATGTGCCCACTATTTGTGTTGACCTTTTCAAGTACCAAAAATCAGTTTCTTTAATTGACATATTTTTTAATTATTTATCCTTTTGCATTGGATATTGACAAATGTCCTTCCCATATTTTCTCTCCACTCATAATACATTCTTTAACAATTTTCATAACATTGATAAAAATTAGCCTCCTTCAACGTTATGACAGGATATCTTTCTGAGAACATTTTTTTCTCAACAAGAAAACAAAATTGAAGAATGTCCATGGGAATGTTTATTTGACAGCATTTTTTCCTCAATAACTTCGACACCACCCCTTATAACTGCTTCGCAGCACCAAGGACCTGCATTACAACTTTAAGGGATATTAATTTCAAATGGAAAACCCCAAGAAAAAAAGGAATGTGAAAAAAGAAAATATCCAAAGAAAAACTCAACATCAGCTACTTGAAGTTCCAAGTATCGTGCCTTACAATTTGCTGAACATCAAAATAAAATAAAAAAAAACAACTTCGAATAAGCAGGGCTGATGGTCAAGCATTAATAGCACATTGCCAATGTTTGTATTTATGTTCCGAAATGGGTGGATGGGATGAGAGTTTGGGTTAAGGACGATTTCTGTGTTTATTTTTTTTTATAAAAGAATTTGGTTTTGTTTCAGATTTTTTCTTGAAAATTACACATTTCTATGGTTTGCTTTTAACAAACCTTATAATTCCGAAGAATTCTTATGAATTATACATTCCTATATGTTTTTTATCCTGCAGTCTGAGAGGAAATTTATAAAATACTTCTCATTTGAACTTTGTTCTAAGGCAAAGTTACAAAAAATGTTAATTTCTTTCTCACATAGGGTCAGGGTGAATTATCCTTCCAAGAATGGTGCTCGGAATTTGCCTGAAATGTTGGAAAACGAAACAAAAAAGAAATATGCGGTCTTGACCACAGATTGCTTGTTGAAGAAGGCAAAGGCAAATACTTTTAAAACGAGAAAACTGTTAACAAAAATATTTTTAAAAATCCATGCCTATGTCAAGGTCCTTAAAAATCCACGCCTTTGTCGAGGTCCTTAAAAATCCACGCCTATGTTAAGGTCCTTAAAAATCCACGCCTATGTTAAGGTCCTTAAAAATCCACGCCTATGTTAAGGTCCTTAAAAATCCACGCCTATGTTAAGGTCCTTAAAAATCCATGCCTATGTTAAGGTCCTTAAAAATCCACGCCTATGTTAAGGTCCTTAAAAATCCTTTGTTAAGGTCCTTAAAAATCGTCGCCTATGTTAAGGTCCTTAGAAACCGACGCCTATGTTAAGGTCCCTAAAAATCCATGCCTATGTTAAGGTTCTTAAAAATCCATGCCTATGTTAAGGTCCTTAAAAACCGACGCCTATGTTAAGGTCCTTAAAAATCCATGCCTATGTTAAGGTTCTTAAAAACCGACGCCTATGTTAAGGTCCTTAAAAATCCATGCCTATGTTAAGGTTCTTAAAAATCCATGCCTATGTTAAGGTCCTTAAAAACCGACGCCTATGTTAAGGTCCTTAAAAATCCTTTGTTAAGGTCCTTAAAAACCGTCGCCTATGTTAAGGTCCTTAAAAATCCACGCCTATGTTAAGGTCCTTAAAAATCCTTTGTTAAGGTCCTTAAAAACCGTCGCCTATGTTAAGGTCCTTAAAAATCCACGCCTATGTTAAGGTCCCTAAAAATCCTTTGTTAAGGTCCTTAAAAACCGACGCCTATGTTAAGGTCCTTAAAAATCCACGCCTATGTTAAGGTTCTTAAAAATCCACGCCTATGTTAAGGTCCTTAAAAATCCACGCCTATGTTAAGGTCGTTAAAAATCCTAGGCGTAAGGTCCTTAAAAATCCACGCCTATGTTAAGGTTCTTAAAAATCCACGCCTATGTTAAGGTCCTTAAAAATCCACGCCTATGTTAAGGTCGTTAAAAATCCTAGGCGTAAGGTCCTTAAAAATCCACGCCTATGTTAAGGTCCTAAAAAATCCATACCTATGTTAAGGTCCTTAAAAATCCACGCCTATGTTAAGGTCCTTAAAAATCCACGCCTATGTTAAGATCCTTAAAAATCCATGCCTATGTTAAGGTCCTTAAAAATCGACACCTATGTTAAGGTCCTTAAAAATCCACGCCTATGTTAAGGTCCTTAAAAACCGACGCCTATGTTAAGGTCCTTAAAAATCCACGCCTATGTTAAGGTTCTTAAAAATCCACGCCTATGTTAAGGTCCTTAAAAATCCACGCCTATGTTAAGGTCGTTAAAAATCCTAGGCGTAAGGTCCTTAAAAATCCACGCCTATGTTAAGGTTCTTAAAAATCCACGCCTATGTTAAGGTCCTTAAAAATCCACGCCTATGTTAAGGTCGTTAAAAATCCTAGGCGTAAGGTCCTTAAAAATCCACGCCTATGTTAAGGTCCTTAAAATCGACGCCTATGTTAAGATCCTTAAAAATCCACGCCTATGTTAAGGTCCTTAAAAAGCCACGCCTTTGTTAAGGTCCTTAAAAATCCATGCCTATGTTAAGGTCCTTAAAAATTGACGCCTAGGTTAAGGTCCTTAAAAATCCACGCCTATGTTAAAGTCCTTAAAAATCCATGCCTATGTTAGGAGCCTTAAAAATCGACACCTATGTTAAGGTCCTTAGAAATCCACGCCTAGGTTAAGGTCCTTAAAAATCCACGCCTTTGTTAAGGTCCTTAAAAATCCACGCCTATGTTAAGGTCCTTAAAAATCCATGCCTATGTTAAGGTCCTTAAAAATCCAAGCCTATGTTAAGGTCCTTAAAAATCCACGCCTTTGTTAAGGTCCTTAAAAATCCACGCCTATGTTAAGGTCCTTAAAAATCCATGCCTATGTTAAGGTCCTTAAAATTCGACGCCTATGTTAAGGTCCTTAAAAATCCACGCCTATGTTAAGGTCCTTAAAAATCCACGCCTATGTTAAGGTTCTTAAAAATCCACGCCTATGTTAAGGTCCTTAAAAATCCACGCCTATGTTAAGGTCGTTAAAAATCCTAGGCGTAAGGTCCTTAAAAATCCACGCCTATGTTAAGGTTCTTAAAAATCCACGCCTATGTTAAGGTCCTTAAAAATCCACGCCTATGTTAAGGTCGTTAAAAATCCTAGGCGTAAGGTCCTTAAAAATCCACGCCTATGTTAAGGTTCTTAAAAATCCACGCCTATGTTAAGGTTCTTAAAAATCCACGCCTATGTTAAGGTCCTTAAAAATCCACGCCTATGTTAAGGTCGTTAAAAATCCTAGGCGTAAGGTCCTTAAAAATCCACGCCTATGTTAAGGTCCTAAAAAATCCATACCTATGTTAAGGTCCTTAAAAATCCACGCCTATGTTAAGGTCCTTAAAAATCCACGCCTATGTTAAGATCCTTAAAAATCCATGCCTATGTTAAGGTCCTTAAAAATCGACACCTATGTTAAGGTCCTTAAAAATCCACGCCTATGTTAAGGTCCTTAAAAACCGACGCCTATGTTAAGGTCCTTAAAAATCCACGCCTATGTTAAGGTTCTTAAAAATCCACGCCTATGTTAAGGTCCTTAAAAATCCACGCCTATGTTAAGGTCGTTAAAAATCCTAGGCGTAAGGTCCTTAAAAATCCACGCCTATGTTAAGGTTCTTAAAAATCCACGCCTATGTTAAGGTCCTTAAAAATCCACGCCTATGTTAGGGTCGTTAAAAATCCTAGGCGTAAGGTCCTTAAAAATCCACGCCTATGTTAAGGTCCTTAAAATCGACGCCTATGTTAAGATCCTTAAAAATTCACGCTTATGTTAAGGTCCTTAAAATTCCATGCCTATGTTAAGGTTCTTAAAAATCCACGCCTATGTTAAGGTCCTTAAAAATCCACGCCTATGTTAAGATCCTTAAAAATCCATGCCTATGTTAAGGTCCTTAAAAATCGACACCTATGTTAAGGTCCTTAAAAATCCACGCCTATGTTAAGGTCCTTAAAAATCCACGCCTATGTTAAGGTCCTTAAAAATCCAGGCCTTTGTTAAGGTCCTTAAAAATCCACGCCTATGTTAAGGTCCTAAAAAATCCATACCTATGTTAAGGTCCTTAAAAATCCACGCCTATGTTAAGGTCCTTAAAAATCCACGCCTATGTTAAGATCCTTAAAAATCCATGCCTATGTTAAGGTCCTTAAAAATCGACACCTATGTTAAGGTCCTTAAAAATCCACGCCTATGTTAAGGTCCTTAAAAACCACGCCTATGTTAAGGTCCTTAAAAATCCACGCCTATGTTAAGGTTCTTAAAAATCCACGCCTATGTTAAGGTCCTTAAAAATCCACGCCTATGTTAAGGTCGTTAAAAATCCTAGGCGTAAGGTCCTTAAAAATCCACGCCTATGTTAAGGTTCTTAAAAATCCACGCCTATGTTAAGGTCCTTAAAAATCCACGCCTATGTTAAGGTCGTTAAAAATCCTAGGCGTAAGGTCCTTAAAAATCCACGCCTATGTTAAGGTCCTTAAAATCGACGCCTATGTTAAGATCCTTAAAAATCCACGCCTATGTTAAGGTCCTTAAAAATTCACGCCTATGTTAAGGTCCTAAAAAATCCATACCTATGTTAAGGTCCTTAAAAATCCACGCCTATGTTAAGGTCCTTAAAAATCCACGCCTATGTTAAGATCCTTAAAAATCCATATAGTCGGACGGGGCAGACCATGCGATACCCTTACACAACTACGACGGAGTTCTAACTTTCTAATTTTGTTTCGAGCTTGGGAAATATTTCGTGACATTTGCACCCTCTTGCCCGATAAGAGGTCAACAGCACATCTTCCATACACTGACATATTTTCCGAATATTACTAATAGTCAGTACAACCCTTCTTATTAATTGTCCAGATTGACTTCAGAGTGGGTTGTATGGTGATGATCGGCTTATAACTGATCGATTTCGGTCCACTTCATCCCAAAATTATTATCTGATCATCACCGAAAATTATAAGCGCTGTCCTTGACCGATCTTTACCAAAAACAATAGGGGTCTTCATTGGCCAGAACTCATCCTACATGCAAAAATTCGTGAAGATTTGTACATATCTGTGGCCTGTATCGTTTTTACAAATTATAATGGACAGACGGACACACATGTCTAGATCGACTCAGCTAGTCGAATTATGACGATCGGTATACTTAAAGGTGGGTCTAGGACCAATATTTCGCGGCGTTACAGACTCTTGGGGCTGCACAGAGCTATAATACCCTGTGTAGGGTATACAAATCCACGCCTATGTTAGGGTCTTAAAAATGTTTAAAAAAAATCATATTTTGTTAGTTAACCTATTTTCAAATTTTCCTTTAGACTTTGATTTATATATCACACACACACACAAACATCTGGGTATGTCCTATGCTAATAAAAAAGAAGAAGAAGAGAAAACCAGCACAACAAACAGAACCCACACATGAAAATGAACTTCTTTCATGGTGTTGAATAGAAATAACCTCTCTGAAATCATAGATATTTCAACACTTACACACAGACACACACACTCACTCTTCTCCATCAGATCCATCAACAGCCTAATAGCATGTGAGTTTTTAAAAATGTACATCTTATATTCTTTTCACACACCAACACACACACACACAGAGACAGGTATTTAATAACAACCAAATGGGCTCGAATACAAGCAAACAATCAATGTGTGTGTGAGTGAGTGTGTTGTTCTGATGTTGATGTTCCAAATTCACAGCCAGAAGAACATCATTAATGTCATGTTCGAAATGAGAACGAAAATTGAAAGGATAAATGAACCTGTCTCCGTGTGTGTGTATGTGTGTGTTTGTTGCTGTCTTTTTTTTGTGGTTCGGGAATACTTTGGTGTGCAATGAAGCAAATAATGACTGGTAAATAGGCATAAAGTTCAAAGCAAAGTTCGGTATTTTTAGAAATGGGAAGTGGTTTCAATTTTATTTTGAAAATGAAAAAAATCGTTTTGCTGGTTGAATAAAATTTATATAAAATTAGAATTGAACCAGGATCAAAATATTGATACATTTTGGAAGGGGATCAATTCTTAAGAACGAAAAAAAAAATATTGAATTTAAATTTGCCTTAAAACCCATTGTCATGGCGTGGGACACAAAAGTCTTTGGAAAGAATGTGAAAAGAAAACAATGGAAATCACTAAAGAAGAAAATCGTAAATGAGGGAATATATGTTTACAAAGAAATAGGATATAAGGCAGAACAATGTTTGGAAAAAGCCCAAACAACTTTAGACTAATTACAGTAGTATGGAATCAAGAGGGCCAATCGGAAACAAAAGAGAGCTGTAAAATAGGAGTGGATTTCTAAAAATTCTTCGAGGAGTAGTCTGATGGATTTGATAAAAATGTTTTTCAAGGACCACCAAAAGGCGTGGATTTTTTAAAAATATTTTTCAAGGACCACCAATAGGCATGGGTTTTTAAAAGTACTTTTTTTAAAGGAACACCAACAGGTGTGGATTTCTAAAAATATATATTTTAAGAACCCCTTAATGGTCTTTGGATTTTTTAAAAAAGATTTCCAGGCGCGTTTTTCCAGATTGAAAGATCATCTTCGGCAATGTCATCATCCACTTCATTTTCCCATCTTATTCGTGGCCTTTCCCTTCTGCGTGAACCATCAGCTGGTTAGCTTTTATATGCCTTTTGGGCTGGGGCATCTTCATCCATTCTCACAACATGACCTAGCCAACGTAGTCGCAGTAGCTCAATACGTCTAACAATGCCCATGTCCGAGAATAGCTGGTACAGCTCATGGTTCATTCGACGGCGATATTCACCGTCAACGCAGATCGGCCCATAGATCTTTCGGATAATTTTTCTCTCAAACACTCCAAGATCTGCCTCATCTGCTTGCGTAAGTACCCATGCTTCAGATCCATATAATAGCACGGGTAGTATCAGCGTCTTGTAGAGTGTGAGTTTGATCTGGCGTGAGGTGACCTTGCTTATGAATGGCTTACTCAGACCATAGTAACATCTGTTGGCCAACACTATCCTTCTCCGAATTTCAAAACTGATGTCATTCGTTTTATTTATGGTGGTACCAAGGTATATAAAATCTGTAACTATCTCGAAGGTGTAGTTCTCAATTTCCACAGTTGATCCTAGTCTACTGGACGTTTTGCGCATTGATACCATGAGATCTCGTCGTTCACTGCCAGACGCACTTTGGCAGACTCCTTCTCAATTTGTTCAAAGGTGGCTGTTACCGATCTCAATTTTCGACCCATTATGTCGATGTCATCGGCATAGGCGAGTAACTGGTGTTGTTTGGTGTACAGAGTGTCATTTCTGTTCACCTTTGCCTCTCGTATGACCTTTTCCTGCAGGATGTTAAAAAGGTCATACGACAAACTGTCACATTGTCTGAATCCTCGTTCTGTAGGGATCCGAGAGATCCTTTCCAACTTTAACTGCTGATCTAGTGCCAGTTAAAGTTATCCTTCATAGCCGAATTAATTTTGTAGGAATGCCAAACGCAGACATGGCTTTAAATACCTCTGAACGGATAGGGCTGTCGAATGCGGCTTTATAGTCGACGAATAGGTGGAATCTGCAGGTGTGTTTTTCGTTATTTTTTTCCAAAATTTTTCCATAGATTTGCCATGTCTGAAGCCGCATTGGTATGGTCCAAAAATGTCATTGACCATTGGCTTCAAGCGTTTACACAGTACGCTGGCTTATGACTTATTCCTCTATAGTTGGCACATATCGTCTCGTCTCCTTTTTTGTGCAAGGGACACAGGATGCTGAGGTTTCAAACCTTGAGTATGCATTCCTCTAGCCAAATTACTAATCAGGTGGTGCATGCTCCTTACCAGCAACTGACCACCAGTCTTGAAAAGGTCGGCTTGTAAACCATCGGCACCTGCTGCTTTATTATTCTTCAGCCGATATATTGATATTCTGTCCTCATTTTGGCTAGGTGGTATACACTCTATACCGTCATCTCTTATTGGTTCTGGGGTATCCTCTTCGCCGCTACTATTTGATACCAGAAGCTTTTCAAAATGCTCCTTCTAGATCCTCAGCAAGCTGTCTGTATCTGTCACCAGGTTTCCTTCTTCATCTCTACAGGAGAATGTGTCTGCACCAAAGCCCTGGGTTTGGTGTTTTACCCGTTGGTAAAATTTTCGGACTTCATTCTGGCTCCTGTACATCTCCATTTGCTCACGTTTTTCTTGTTCTTTCTTGTTTTTTTTTTTGAAAATGCTGCTACTCTCTGCAGGGTTGCCCTATGCGCTGCGTTTTTCAAATCAGTAGCATTACGACACTCCTGACCGTACCAAGAGTTTCTTCATGGTGGTTTTTAGTACCCAAGTGATGTTTTTGCTGCAGTTTGTAGGGATTAGGCAATTATTTGCCATTGTGCTTCTATACTAGTATCGGGACAATAAGTGCTTTCGTCAAGCAGGTGGGTAAGTTGAGCGGAATATGCCTCGGCTACCTTGTAGTGTTGTGTGCAGCTTTTCGATGTTGTGTTAGATCGCACCTTTCCTGCAACATTAACACGAGCGAACCTTGGCTTCTACAATGTAGTAGTCCGAATCGATATTCGCTCCTCGTATCGATCGAACGTCTAAAACACTGTACGAATGCCTTCCGTCTATCACAACATGGTCAATTTGATGTCTCGTTGCTTGATCAGGAGAAATCCAGGTGATACCTGGAGAGAGATACTTGAATCTGGTGCTGCTAACTACCATGTTTTTTTTTTTTGCAGCCGCGAATTTAATCAACCTCATGTCGTTGTCTGATGTTTCTTCGTGGAGACGGAATTTTCCCACAGTGGGACAAAAAATATTTTCAATTTCGATTTTTGCATGAAAATCTCCTAACAGAATTATAATGTCATGACCAGGGCAGCGGTCATATGCAGTTTCTAGGCGCTCGTAAAATACGTCTTTGGTCTGCTCATCTTTGTCTTCGGTCGGTGCATGGACGCAAATAAGACTGATGTAGAAGAACTTCGCTTTTATGCGGATTATAGCAATTCGCTCATCTACTGGAGTGAATCTGGAGACGAGGTCTTTTATTCGCCTGTTAACAATAAATTCGCAGTCAAATTCACGTCTCGTTTCATGACAGCTATAATTCAGTGCATAATCGTCTGATTTACTTACGCCAGTCCCTTTCCATCGACTTTTCCTGTAAGGGAATAATATCGGCTTTGTACTTCTCGAGTACATCCGCCAAGGCGAAAACTGCGCCTGTTCTGTACAACGTGCGCACATTCCAAGTCCAGATTCGCAGATCCTGGTCCTTTATATGTTTGCGGGGGTCCTCAACATTAGGGGGGTTTGGTTTTCATTTTCGATGCTTTTCCGAGTGTGGGCAACTAACCCGACGTCTCAACCTATTTTTTATAGATCTTATCGGTGAACTTGCGACACATATTAGCTCACAATTTCAATGGATGATAAAAATAGTTAACCCAGGTGACACCGCAGGGAGGTCAGTGTCCACAATTGAGACGAAAGAGGGACCAAGATAAGCCTGGGCTACGCCATGTTACAGCCAATCAGAGCCGTTGCTTGGTATATATCATCCCCTACGTCACCCTTTTCATGGATTTTTTTAAATATATTTTTTCAAGGAGGACCAAAAGTTAAGGTCCCTCTAAAATTATTTTTAAAAAATCCGCGCCTATATGAGGTCCCTATAAAATTATTTTTTAAAAAATCCGCGCCTATATGAGGTCCCTAAAAATTATATCTTTAATATCCACGCCAATATCAGGTCCCTAAAATCCCGATTTTTAAAAAATCCACGCCTATATGAGAAAATTATATTTTAAATAATCACGCCTATATGAGGTCCCTAAAAAGTTATTTTTAAAAAATCCAAGCCTATGTGAGGTCTCTAAAAAATTATTTTTAACCTCGCCTGCAATATTCCTCCACCTTTTATGGTTCGGTTTAATCAAGTCAATGGCAACAATAAAACTGTTGTTTCTAATTTCCATTGTCTCAAATGAGATGGAGAGAGAAAGGAAGGCTTGGCAGCCTTCAGTACCAATTGGTTTAGATATTGAAGGTCACCACACCAAATGAAGAACAATAACAGCACAACTGAAACGTAACCAAATGAAAAATGTCAAAAGCAAAAAAATTCCAAATTAACCAACTCAACACCCACCCACACACACACACTCACACAGACAGTTTATCCTTTTGGGTGAAAAGTTTTTCAAACAAAAGGGAAATTTCTGATGGAGACAATGGCGAGGAGGAAGAGAGGGGTGTGGTGGTACAGAAAGGTATAAACAATCAACAAATGAATGCTACAACAATGGCAATGGAATACAATTCGAACAAATTGGATTAGGGCGAATTCACACAAAAACAAATGCAAAAAAAATTGAAATAGACAAAGGAACCACTTGAGTCTGAACAATGGGATAAAAACTTAGTTTTTAGTTTCATTGTCGGGTTTGGATGGTCGGTCAGGAGGTTAAAATGGGATAAATAGGTTACAGCAAAGTTACGAAGTGTTAAAGCCCTGCACACTCTTCATAAGGCGAATTTAGTTGAGAGAATATGATTTGGTTAACACTACACCGCCCTCATAGTTAACTCCTCCTGATGCTTTGCTCCACACCGATATGAAATGAAATCAGATTAGATGAAAGTGTCTGAAAATCACCTCAACCTAAATTTTGCAAGCTAGAGGACAATTCTATTAGAAATGCACTTGAACTGTTTTTTTTTCTGTCGGTTGGTAACAATGACAATACGGATCCTCCTTTACAGAGTTCCGAGTAAAAGCAAAGGTGTTAGGGGGTGTAACATTTACCGGACACCTGTCACAATGTATGCTAGTGTCTGCAGCTCGAGAAAAATTCACTATGAAGTGAGTGACTGTTTTGTCACTGGTCTGTAGTCTGTAGTCAACTCAATTCAGGATAACTACAACAAATTTACATTTTTATTGTAATTTTGTGTGCGGGACTTGTTGATTTACTTTTTGCCCTTGCCAGTGCTTTTAACTGTTTTGCTGACAACTTAAATGGAAATGAAATTTAAATTTCAAAATAGTAAGACAGTCATTGGAATAAGCAGTTAAAGGAGATGGAGCTCAGGACAGTGGTGGCTGAATATTTATTTTTAGGGACCTCATATAGACGTGGATTTTTTAAAAATAATTTTTAAGGACTTCATAAGGACCTCATATAGGTGTGAATTTTAAAAAAATAATTTTTAAGGATCTCATAAAGGCCTGGATTTTGGAAAAATAATTTTTAAGGACCTCATATAGGCCTGGATTTTGGAAAAATAATTTTTAAGGACCTCATATAGGCCTGGATTTTGGAAAAATAATTTTTAAGGACCTCATATAGGCCTGGATTTTGTAAACATAATTTTCAAGGACCTCATAAGCGTGAATTTTTTAAACATAATTTTCAAGGACCTCATATAGGCGTGGGCCTAATATAGGCGTGGATTTTTTAAACATAATTTTTAAGGACCTAATATAGGCGTGGATTTTTTAAACATCATTTTCAAGGACCTCATATAGGCGTGGATTTTTTAAACATCATTTTCAAGGACCTCATATAGGCGTGGATTTTTTAAACATCATTTTCAAGGACCTCATATAGGCGTGGATTTTTTAAACATCATTTTCAAGGACCTCATATAGGCATGGATTTTTTAAACATCATTTTCAAGGACCTCATATAGGCGTGGATTTTTTAAACATCATTTTCAAGGACCTCATATAGGCGTGGATTTTTTAAACATCATTTTCAAGGACCTCATATAGGCGTGGATTTTTTAAACATCATTTTCAAGGACCTCATATAGGCGTGGATTTTTTAAACATCATTTTCAAGGGCCTCATATAGGCGTGGATTTTTTAAACATCATTTTCAAGGACCTCATATAGGCGTGGATTTTTTAAACATCATTTTCAAGGACCTCATATAGGCGTGGATTTTTTAAACATCATTTTCAAGGGCCTCATATAGGCGTGGATTTTTTAAACATCATTTTCAAGGTTCTAATATAGGCGTGGATTTCAAGGACCTCATATAGATTTTTTAAACATCATTTTCAATGACCAAATGCAATATTTGTTAATTCCCACAAATTGCTTTTAGGTATTCGGCCACGTGTTCAGCCCTGTGTCTGCTAAGTTTTCAAATCTAATTCGATGTATAATAACAATAAAAATAATAATAATCATAATTTTTATCATCACTACCCAATGACCGACCTCTTACACACACAGACTCACACTTCCCTCCATGACGACCACAATCACCCTTGTGGCCAAATATGGTCTGGCGGTCTGGAGTATTATTGTCTTTGCCTTTATGTTAATATTTAACCATTTGTTTTCACTTCACTACTTTCCCTTTCGTGTAGCTCTACATTCTGTTCTGCTTTTGGTTTTTTCTTTTTTCGTTTTTTTGTTGCTTAACACCCAACTAAGGTGGCAAATAAACTTGCTGGCTGAATAAATATCAGCGAGAAGGACACACGTTTGCCAAGTCAATACTTTAAGGTTCTTGGAATTTGGCTTCGAAGCAATTGAGCCCCCAATAAAAAAGAGAAAAAAACAACAACAACAACAACTAAATTACAAAGTGAATGAATAGGGTATGGACAGTGCACAGTGATTTTTATGAGTTCCATATTTCCGGTTGGCAGGTAGTTTTTAGCTGTTACTTTTGTGCAGGAAATGTAAATGGAGTTGGAGTAGTCAAAGTCTTTAAAGGGTGGTATGTTCTGAGAAGACCATAAGAAGGGTTCTTAAAAATAATTTTTAACAATTCACGGGTATGTTAGGGCGTCTATTTTTAAAAAATCCACGTCTTTGTTTCTTACTACTTACTTTACTTATGTGGCTTGTGACTGAACTTTCGTTCCATAAGCCGAGCTTAAAAAAGATTTCCAGGCGCGTCGGTCTTTTGCGCAGTTTTTCCAGTTTGAAAGATCATATTCGGCAATGTTGTCTTCCACTTGATATTTCCATGTTATTCGTATCTTCATCCATTCTCACAACATGACCTAGCCAACGTAGTCGCTGCAGCTCAATACGTCTAACAATGTCGATGTCTGAGAATATCTGGTACCACTCATGGTTCATTCGACGGCGATATTTACCGTCAACGCAGATCGGCCCATAGATCTTTCGGAGACTTTTTCTCTCAAACACTCCAAGAGCAGCCTCATCTGCTTGCGCAAGTACCCATACTTCAGATCCATATAATTGCACGAATATTATCAGCGGCTTGTAGAGTGTGAGTTTGGTCTGGCGTGAGGTGGCCTTGCTATTGAGTTGTTTGCTCAGATCATAGTAGCATCTGTGGGCCATCACTACACTTCTCCGAATTTCAAAACTGATGTCATTCGTTTTATTTATGGCGGTACCAAGGTATATAAAATCTGTAACTATCTCGAAGGTGTAGTTCTCAATTTCCACAGTTGATCCTAGTCTACTGGACGTTTTGCGCGTTGATAACATGAGCTTCTCGCCGTTTACTGCCAGATCCACTTTGGCAGACTCCTTCTCATTTTGTTCAAAGGTGGCTGTTACCGATTTCAATTTTCGACCCATTATGTCGATGTCATCGGCATAGGCGAGTAACTGGTGTTGTTTGGTGTACAGAGTGCCATTTCTGTTTACCTTTGCCTCTCGTATGACCTTTTCCTGCAGGATGTTAAAAAGGTCATACGACAAACTGTCACATTGTCTGAATCCTCGTTCTGTAGGGATCCGAGAGGCCCTTTCCAACTTTAACTGCTGATATTGTGCCAGTTATAGTTATCCTTCATAGCCGAATTAATTTTGCAGGAATGCCAAACGCAGACATGGCTTTAAACATCTCTGATTGGATAGGGCTGTCGAATGCGGCTTTATAGTCGACGAATAGGTGGAATCTGCAGGTGTGTTTTTCGTTATTTTTTTCCAAAAATTTTCCATAGATTTGCCATGTCTGAAGCCGCATTGGTATGGTCCAAAAATTTCATTGACCATTGGCTTCAATCGTTTACACAGTACGCTGTCTTATCACTTATTCCTCTATAGTTGGCACATATCGTCTTGTCTTCTTTTTTGTGCACGAGACACAGGATGCTGAGGTTTCAATCCTTGAGTATGCATTCCTCTAGCCAAATTACTAATCAGCTGGTGCATGCTCCTTACCAGCATCTGACCCCAAGTCTTGAATAGGTCGGCTTGTAAACCATCGGCACCTGCTGCTTTATTACTCTTCAGCCGAGTGATTGCTATTCTGACCTCATCTTGGCTAGGTGGTATACACTCTATGCCGTCATCTATTATTGGTTCTGGGGTATCCTCTTCTCCGCTACTATTTGATAATAGAAGTTTTACAAAATGCTCCTTCCAGATCCTCAGCACGCTCTCTGTATCTGTCACCAGGTTTCCTTCTTCATCTCTACAGGAGGATGTGCCTGCACCAAAGCTCTCGGTTTGGTTATTTACTCGTTGGTAAAATTTTCTGAGTTCATTCTGACTCCTGTGCATTTCGATTTGCTCACGCTAACGTTTTTTCTCGTTCTTTCTTCTGAGAACACGTTTCTCCTCTCTCCTTTTCTCCGGATAGTTCTCCATCGCATTACGTGTTGCTACTATGTACAGGGTTGCCCTATACGCTGCGTTTTCCATATCAGTAGCATTACGACACTCCTGATCGTACAACGGATTTCTTGATGGTGGTCTTTGGTACCCAAGTGTTGCTTTTGCTGCAGTTTGTAGGTAGTGGGCAAATCTCTGTCACTGTGCTTCTATACTATTATCGGGACAAGAATTGTTTTCGTTAAGCAGGTGGGTAAGTTGAGCCTAGTAGGCTTTGGCCACCTGTTGTGTTTGCAGCTTTTCGAAGTTGAGTTTCCGTGTTGTGTTAGATCGCACCTTTGCTGCTACATTAAGACGGGTGCGAACCTTGGTTGCTACAAGGTAATGGTCCAAATCGCTATTCGCTCCTCGTATTCATCGAACGTCTAAAACACTAGACTAATGCCTTCCACCTATCACAATATGATCAATTTGATTTTTCGTTGCTTGATCAGGAGAAATCCAGGTGGCCTTGTTTATATCGAGATGTTTGAATCTGGTCCTGGTAACTACCATTTTTTGCTACTGCGAAGTTAATTAACCTCATGCCATTGTTGGATGTTTCTTCATGAAGGCTGAATTTTCAGACAATGGAACCAAAAATATTTTCCCTTTCGATTTTTGCATTAAAATTTCCTAGCAGATTTTTAATGTCATGGCCAGGGCAGCGGTCATATGCAGTTTCTGGGCGCTCGTAAAAATGTCTTTGGTCTGTTTATCTTTGTCTTCCGTCGGAACATGTGCGCAAATAAGATTGATGTAGAACAACTTCGCTTTTATACAGATTATAGCAATTCGCTCATCTATTGGAGTGAATCTGGAGACGAGGTTTTTTATTCTCCAAAAATATTTTCCCTTCCGAATTTTGCTTTAAAATCTCCTAGCAGAATTCTAATGTAATGGTCGGGGCAGCGGTCATTTGAAGTTTCTAGGCGCTCGTAAAAAATGTCTTTGGTCTGTTCATTCTTGTCTTCGGAGCATTGGCGCAAACAAGACTGATGTAAAAGAACTTCGCTTTTATATGGATTATAGCAATTCGCTCATCTACTGGAGTGAATCTGGAGACGAAGTCTTTTATTCTCCTGTTAACCATAAATCCGCAGCCAAATTCATGTCTCGTTTCATGGCAGCTATAATACAGGGCGTAATCGTCTGATTTACTTACGCCAGTCCCTTTCCATTGCATTTCCTGTAAGGCAATAATATCGGCTATGTATTTCTTGAGGAAAAAAAGATTACCTCCAGCTTTTTCAAAGGCAGCAGAATATCTGCTACTCTTTCAAAGGATGAAGAATACCTGCAGCTCTTCCACAGGAAGAAGAATACCTGCAAATCTTCTACACGAAGAAGAATACATACAGCTTATGTACAACGTGCGCACATTCCAAGTGCAGATTCGCAGATCGTGGTCCTATATACGTTTGCGGAGGTCTTCAAGATTAGGGGGGTTTGGTTTTCTTTTTCTTTGCTTTTTCATAGTACGAGTGGTTTTCCTAGTGTGGGCAACTAAACAGACGCATCAACCCATTTTTTATAGTTCTTATGGGTGAAATCGCGGCACATATTAATTCACTATTTCAACGGGTGATGAAAATAGCTACCCCAGGTGACACCGCGGGGAGTTCAGTGTCCACAATTGAGATGAAAGAGGGACCAAGATAAGCCTGGACTTCGCCATGTTAAAGCCAATCAGAGCCGTTGCTTGGTATCTATCACCACCTACGTCACCTCCATGCCTTTAAGGACCCACGCCTTTGTTAGGGTCCTTAAAATTAATTTTTAAGAATCCACGCCTATGCTAGGGTGTTTAAAAATATTTTTTAAAAATCCACGCCTAGGAATAGGTCCTTAAAAATATTTTTAAAAAAATCCACTCCTCGGAATTCTTTTTCTTTCATGTTTCTCTGATATGTTCCCTTCCTTTCCTTTTTAATTTCCTCTATCCCTAAAGCCTAGCATGCTTAGGGCATTACATTGTCATTGAAAATGATTTTCAAAATTATAACACGCTTCATATCCTCAATCTCAGGGAAGCAACCACAACAAAAACATCTTCGAAATAACTAAGCCAATGCCAAGATCTATGGAAGTTTTATTGGAAAAATGTTGTTGGTGTTAACACATTTTTCTCTATTTCCTCCGCCACGAATAGAGGATGGACTTGCCAAGAAATACTGACATAAAGACTGCATTGTTGTCGAGTTCGGATGAGCTGAGATGGAGTGTGGTTTCTCATAAAGATATTTTCTTGCTATAATAATATTTATGATGGATGTTTGAGCAACACCAACACACAGACACACACACATACTAAGAAAAACAATATACTGTGCTACTAACACATAAAATGTGTTAGTTGTATAGATTTACTGTTGCTATACTAACACCACTATCGTAACCACTACCATCACAACTACTACTGTGCTACTACCCCCATAGTAGTTACAGAAGAAACTGTTCTGATGCTAAGAATGTCGAGTAAGAAATCTATTGGATGCTAGTCGAACGCCTGCCTTCCTCTTTTATGTTCGGAAGAGATTTATGTTTGGAGATGAAATATAAATTCTAAGAATAATGCCACAAATACTAGGGTGTTAATGTATAAAGGATTCGATTTATGGGTCGTATAGTCAACTTATTAAATATTAAATAAATGGAGAAGAAAAAAAATCGGAAATAGGCTAATATCCCTGTGAAGTAGATTCTCAAAATTTTACTTTGAAAGATGGTGACTTTTTCCATAAATTCCCTTAATATTCCATTGAAAGCCATGCCCATTGTGAATCTCATATTTCCAAATCCTCAAACTTAATATTAACTTCATTGATGTTCGCTGAATATCACATCGTAACATGTACTTATTCCGATTCATATCGATGTCGATAATGATGCGACGGCACAAATAATTATCTCTCAAAAGGCACAATTGACAATGAATTGTTAAATTGGTAGTTCGTAGGAAAATTGTAACCACAATGTCTGCATGTCATTAATATGGAGTAGAAGAAGAAGACGAAGAGAATCTCCCAAGTGTATGGTTATGTACATACGTGTGTGTGTGTTTATCTGTCGTGTGGGCATGCATATTTATTGCCAAAGACTGAATATTTATTAAGTAGAATATCGAGTTGATTGCTGATGTCAAATGTCCAATGGCGCCCAACGTAGAAGAAGTAGAACAATGTTCTTCATATTGTAGCCATGTAATTAAGATTCATGATGTTGGACTCAATTGTTTGCTGACATAACATGGACTGTAGATATTTCATAAGCATTAAATTCTATAGATAAAGAAATTATAAATAGAAAAACTGTAAATAGTTTACACAACCATGAAAATTAAACTTCGAAAAATATTCTCAACAATTTTTCTTAAGGAAATTATTCCAGTGAGCGGAGCAGTATAGACGGACGGGGCCGACCACAGAACTCCATCTTTCTGCGGATTTTTATTGCGAGCCTGGGTATTATTTCGTGATAGTTGTACCCTCTTGCTCGATTAGAGGTCAACAGCACATCTTCCTTACACTGACATATTTTCCGAATATTAACAATATTCAGTACAGCCCTTCAAATTACTTGTAATTATTCACACAAAAGTCAGGGTCCATTTGACCCCCTAAATAACAACTGTTCTTTGTCAAAGCTCAATCTTGTTTATTCTTCTCCGTGTAACATTTCGCAATGTTTGGGCCATAATTGTGGCCTTTGGAACCATTTCATCCCCTAAATATTAACCGATCTTTACCAAAAACAATAGGGGTCTTCATTGGCCAGAACCCATCCTACATGCAAAATTTCGTGAAGATTGGTCCATAACTGTGCCTGTATCGTGTTTACAAATTACAAATGTACAGACGGACGGACACACATGTCTAGATCGACTCAGCTAGTCGAGATATAACGATTGGTATACTCAAAGGTGGGTTTAGGACCAATATTTCGCGGCGTTACAAACTCTTGGGCTATTGGGCCATATTGGCGTCGCATGATTGATGTCGGCAAGGTAAATCGTATTAGGATTAGGATATATCTGTTTTTAGGAACTACCTTTGAAAAAATATTTAAAAAAATCCAAACTCGTTTGTGACCCTTGACAATATACTTAATGTCGGGATGGCGAAGTCCAGGATTATCTTCGTCCCTCTTTCATCTCATATGTGAACACTGACCTCCCCGCGGTGTCACCTGGGGTAACTATTTCCATCATCCATTGAAATAGTGAACTAATATGCGCCGCAAGTTCACCCATAAGAAATATAAAAAAATGGGTTGAGGCGTCGGGTTAGTTGCCCACACTCGGAAAACCCCTCCTACTATGAAAAGCAAAGAAAGAGAAAAGCAAACCCCCCTAATGTTGACGACCCCCGCAAATGTATAAAGGACCACGAACTGCGAATCGACACTTGGAATGTGCGCACGTTGTACAGGACAGGTGCAGTTCTCGCTTTGGCGGATGTACTCAAGAAGTACAAAGCTGATATTATTGCCTTACAGGAAAAGCGATGGAAAGGGACAGGTGTAAGAAAATCAGACGATTACGCACTGAATTATAGCTGCCATGAAACGAGACATGAATTTGGCTGCGGATTTATGGTTAACAGGAGAATAAAAGACCTCGTCTCCAGATTCACTCCAGTAGATGAGCGAATTACTATAATCCATATAAAAGCGAAGTTCTTCTACATCAGTCTTATTTGCGCCCATGCTCCGACCGAAGACCGAAGATGAACAGACCAAAGACATATTTTATGAGCGCTTAGCAACAGCATATGACCGCTTCCCCTGTCATGACATTAAAATTATCCTAGAAGATTTTAATGCAAAAATCGGAAGGGAAAATATCTTTGGCCCCACCATCGGAAAATTCAGCCTTCATAAAGAAACATCCGACAACGGCATGAGGTTGATTGACTTCGCGGCGGTAAAAAATATGGTAGTTAGCATCACCAGATTCAAGAATCTCGATATACACAAGGCCACTTGAATTTCTCCTGATCAAGCAACGAAAAATCAAATTGATCAAGTTATGATTGACGGAAGGCATTCATCCAGTCTGTTAGAAGTTCGATCGATCCGGGGAGCGAATATCGATTCGGACCACAACCTTGTAGCAGACAAAGTTCGCATTCGTCTTAATGTTGCAGCAAAGGTGCGATCTAACACAACACGGAAAGTCGACATCGAAAAGCTGCAAAAACAACAGGTAGCCGAGGCCTACTCCCACCTGCTTGACTAAAGCACATCTTGTCCCAATAATAGTATAGAAGCACAATGGCAAAAAATTGTCCACTCCCTACAAACTGCAGCAAAAGCAACACTCGGGCACCAAAAACCACCACCAAGAAACCCAGGAGTATCTTAATGCTACTGATGTGAAAAACGTAGCGTATAGGGCAACCCTTCAGAAAGTAGCAACACGTAATGCGATGGAGAATTATCGGCAGGAAAGAAGTGAGGAGAAACGTGTTTTCAGAAAAAAGAAGAAAGAACAAGAAAAACGTGAGCGTGAGCAAATCGAGATGTACAGGAGTCAGAATTCGGGAAATTTTACCAACGAGTAAAACACCAAACCGAAGGTTTTGGTGCAGGCACATCCTCTTTTTGAGATGAAGAAGGAAACTTGGTGACATATACAGACAGCGTGTTGAGGATCTGGAAGGACCATTTTGAAAAGCTTCTCGTATCAAATAGTAGCGGTAAAGAGGATACCCCAGAACCAATAAGAGATGATGCTATATAGTGTATACCACCTAGCCAAGATGAGGTCAGAATATCAATTAATCGGCTGAAGAATAATAAAGCAGCAGGAGACGATGAGTTACCAGCCGAACTATTCAAGACTGGTGGTACTCGCCTACGCCGATGACATCGATATGATGGGTCGAACATTGCGAGTGGTAACAGCCACCTGTGAACAAATTGAGAAG
Organism: Musca vetustissima; assembly: GCF_032173495.1. Taxonomy (NCBI): domain Eukaryota; kingdom Metazoa; phylum Arthropoda; class Insecta; order Diptera; family Muscidae; genus Musca; species Musca vetustissima. The sequence continues at coordinate 64,095 of NW_026878245.1, read as the reverse complement.
GAGTCTGCCGATGTGGGTCTGGCAGTAAACGGCGGAATACCAAGCTGATGGTATCAACGCGCAAGACGTCCAGCAGACTCGGACCAACTGTGGAACTTGAGAACTACAGCTTCGAGGTAGTTAAAGATTTAATATACCTTGGTACCGCCATAAATAAAACGAATAGCATCATTTTTGAAATTCGGAGAAGGATTGTGATGGCCAACAGATGCTACTATGGTCGAAGTAAGCGGTTTAGAAATAAGGCCTCCTTCCGCCACACCAAACTCACACTTTACAAGACATTGATACTACCCGTGCTGTTATATGGATCTGAAGCATGGGTACTTGCGCAAGCAGATGAGGCAGCTCTAATGGTGTTTGAAAGAAAAATTATCCGAAAGATCTACGGGCCGATCTGCGTCGACGGTGAATATCGCCGTCGAATGAACCACGAGCTTTATCATTTATACGCGGACATGGACATAGTCAGTCGTTGAGCTGCAGCGACTACGATGGCTAGGGCATGTTGTGCGAATGAATGAGAATGCCCCAGCTCAAAAGGCATATACAAGTGAGCCTACTTAAGTGAGGCATAGAAGGGAAAGGCCACGAATTCGATGGAAATATCAAGTAGAAAACAACATCTTGGAAAATTGTCTTTCAATTTGGAGGAGATGCGCACAAGACCGAAGCGCTTAGAAATCTTTTTTAAGCTTATGGAACAACCGTTCTGTAACAAGCCGGATAAGAAAGTAAGTAAGTAAAAAATGCACGCCTATTTGTGACCCTTGAAAAAATATTTCTAAAAAATCCATGCCTGTTTGTATTTTCTGGAAAAATATTTTTAAAAAATCCTCGCCTGTTTGTGACGCATGGAAAAAATATTTTTAAAAAATCCTCGCCTGTTTGTGGCGCATGGAAAAAATATTTATAAAAAAATCCACGCCTGTTTGTTACCCTTTGAATATTGAAAACTCCATTCGACCCTGAATAAATCTTTATAAAACATCCACGCCAATGTTTCCTATCTAGAAAAATATTCTTCAAAAATTGTAGCGTTCATATTGGCGTATGATTAATGTTAATACAGTTGATGTGTCCTATGGGGCGTATACGTGTTACTAATACGTATACGCCATATTTGCCCGAAAACTTTCCAGTTTTTTTCTTCTTCAAAGTTAAACAATAATTTAAAATATTCATAATTATAAAATATGTTTATTTGAAGCACGTGTTGGCAGGAAAAACAATTTTCAAAATTTTTTCCTCAAATCTCATAACTCTCCTGGAGGCAAAAAAAAATCTCTACAAATAATTTCACTCATTTATCACAGTTTTTGTGGGCACACAAATTAATGTGTGTAGAATACACAAAAATCTTAAACAAATCATTTGTTTTTTTTTTATACAAGACACATAGGCATGTTCAAACATGCCAATGACTGATGTAACTTTTTGGCCATATGGTCTGGAATATAAAACCATTCTTTGCACATTCCTCCATGGCGGAGCCAAAAAGGAAAATCAAAGTCTTAACAGACTTAACGGAGAGCTGAGATTTTTTTTGTTTTTTTTTCGAAACGGGGAAGAAGAGAGAGGAGACACCCTGAAATATAATTACAATATTTTAATATTCTTATGTTTACTTACATATATTTTTTATGTATGTAAGTGTTGGTGTCGCCATTACTGGGACACCTCCTGGCACAGTTTCATTTTTTGTTGTTGTTTTGCTTTATTTCTTATTGTCTCTTTTTTTTCTTGGTTTGTTTTATAGCCTCTTTGGCTGCCTTCAGACTGCAATTACCAACAGCTTTTGTTGTTTAGTTGTTGTTGTTGTTTTTCTGCTGTTTCTTGCTGTGCAAAATGTTTGCTAAAAAGGGTCTATTACAACTTGTTGTATGGTGGCTCAATGTTGTCTGGTCGGAACCGGCCCGCCTTGGTGTATGAGTATTTGTTTTAGTAAAATTTCCTTTGGGTACCGGAATATAAAGGGAAATGATAAGAATTTTAATGTATGCAAAGTGAACAGTTTTCCCTCTCGCTCTCCCTCTCTCTGTCCTTTGTCTTGTAAGTCGAATAATAAAATTTGTCATGTTTATTTTTTTCTTCTTCTTTTTCTTGGAAATGTTGTGGAAAAATGCAACATGAATTTGTTATTAGATATCGAAAAAATAAAGAACGTGTATGTTTTATTAAATTTGCGTAATGTATTTAATTTGTACAGATGAGGATGAGGACAAATTTACACATGAAGATGGAACTTGAAGAGTTAAAACCGCTTAAAGTTAAAACAATATTAAAAAATCTACGATTTTGAGTTGCGGCTAGAAAATATATATTTTTCAAGGCATAAAACCTTAAAAAAATGAAAAGTTCATATTGGCGTATGATTAATTTTATTACATTAAATATGGTCTTTGGGTCGTATGGTTGATGTAAATTGTACTAATAATACGTATACGCCATATTTACCTACAATGTTTAATTTTTAACTAAACTTATGTTAGATCATCAAAATAATACTTTAAAAAATCCACGCCTATGGTAGATCATTAAAATAATACTTTAAAAAATTCTGCGCCTATGGTAGATCATTAAAATACTTTACTTACTTAGCTGGGTTGTGACTTTCGTTCCATAAGCCGAGTTTAAAAAAGATTTCCAGGCGCGTCGGTCTTTGAAAGACCATTTTCGGTAATGTTGTCTTCGACTTGATCTTTCCATCGTATTCGTGGCCTTCCCCTTCTTCGTGAACCATCAGCTGGTTCGCTTTTATATGCCTTCTGGGCTGGGGCATCTTCATCCATTCTCACAACATGACCTAGCCAACGCAGTCGCTGCAGCTCAATATGTCTAATAATGTCAATGTCCCAGAATAGCTGGTACAACTCATGATTCATTCGACGGCGATATTCACCATCAACGCAGATCGGCCCATAGATCTTTCGGAGAATGCTTCAGATCTATATAACAGCAGTGTGAGTTTGGTCTGGTGGGAGGTGGCCTTGCTTTTGAATTGTTTGCTCAGACCATAGTAGCATCTGTTGGCCAACACTATCCTTCTCCGAATTACAAAACTGATGTCATTCGTGTTATTTTTGGCTGTACCAAGGTATATAAAATCTTTGATTACCTCGAAGCTGTAGTTCTCAAGTTACACAGTTGCTCCGAGTCTACTGGACATCTTGCGCGTTGATACCATTAGCTTGGTCTTCTCGCCGTTTACTGCCAGACCCACTTTAGCAGACTCCTTATCAATTTGTTCTAAGGTGGCTGTTACCGCTCTCAGTGTTCGACCCAATATGTCGATGTCATCGGCGAAGGCGAGTAGCTTATGTTGTTTGGTGTATAGAGTGTAATTTCTGTTCACATTTGCCTCTCGTATGACCTTTTCCAGCAGGATGTTAAAAAGAACACAAGACAAACTGTCACCTTGTCTGAATCCTCGTTCGGTATTAAATGGCTCCGAGAGGTCCTTTCCGACTTTAACTGATGATCTTGTGCCAGTTAAATCTATCATGCATAGTATTAATTTTGCAGGAATGCCAAACGCAGACATGGCTTTATTCACCTCTGAACGGATAGGGCTGTCGAGTGCGGCTTTATAGTCGACGAATAGGTGGTATGTGTCGATGTGTTTTTCTTTTTTCCAGGATTCTGATCAATGGTAGATTTGCCTGGTCTGAAGCCGCATTGGTATGGTCCAATGATATCATTGACCATTGGCTTCAATCCTTCACACAGCACACTGGATATCATTTTATATGCGATGGGAAGAAGGCTAATTCCTCTATAGTTGGCACATATCGTATTGTCTCCTTTTTTGTGCACGGGACACAGAATGCTGAGGATCCAATCATTGGGCATACATTCCTCTAGCCATATTATACTGATCTCCCGATAGTTCTCCATCGCACTACTTGTTGCTACTGGATGCAGGGTTGCCCTATACGCTGCGTTTTTCAGATCAGTACCATTACGACACTTCTGATCGTACCACGGATTTCTTGATAGTGGTCTTTGGTTCCCAAGTGTTGCTTTTGCTGCAGTTTGTAGGGAGTGGGCATTTCTTTGACATTGGGCTTCTATACTATTATCGGGACAAAATGGACTTTCGTCAAGCAGGTGGCTAAGTTGAGCGAAGTAGGCCTCGGCTACCTGTTGTGTTTGCAGCTTTTCGACGTCGAGTTTCGTTGTTGTGTTAGATCGCACCTTTGCTGCAACATTATGACGAGTGCGAACCTTGGCTGCTACATGGTAGTCGTACGAATCGATTTTCGCTCTTCGGATCGACCGAACGTCTAATACACTGGATGAATGCCTTCCGTCTATCACAACATGATCAATTTGATTTCTCCTTGCTTGATCAGGAGAAATTCAAGTGGCCTTGTGTATATCGAGATTCTTAAATCTGGTGCTGCTAACTACCATGTTTTTTGCTGCCGCGAAGTCATTGAACCTCATACCGTTGTTTGATGTTTCTTCATGGAGACAGAATTTTCCGACAGTGGGACCAAAAACTGCGTTTGTTCTGTACAACTTGTACGTTTGAGGGGGTCGTCAAAATTAGTGGGGTTTGTTTTTCTTAATCTTTGCTTTTTCATAGTGTGGGCAACTAATCCGACGCCTCAACCCATTTGTTTATAGTTCTTATGGGTGAACTCGCGGTACATATTAGCTCACTATTTCATAGGGTGATTAAAATAGGTACCCCAGGTGGCACCACGGGGAGGTCAGTATCCACAATTGAGATGAAAGAGGGACCAAGATAAGCCTGCAGAGCCGTTGCTTGGTGTCTATTACCCCCTAAAGAATGAATAATTTCTCAAAAGCCATTTCTCAACCTTAATGAACAGCAAAATCCTAGCTGTTATTATTCTACATTAAACAAGCGAAACTTTAACGTATGTTCCCGACAGCCGACATGAACTTGCACCCTTCCTCCACCACCTCCAATCTACTTGTTGAAAATTTATCACAGTACCATGGAGATTATAAATTAAATTTAATTGGATTTTCCAGTTCCCTAAGGAAGTCCATAACATTTGTTATCGGAGCGGATCCAATAATCTGCATACATGTGTGTGTGTATGTATATCGGTATACAAACTAAAAGTTGTAACTTAAACTCATCATTTGTAATAAAGTTTCAAAGCCATGGCTCGAAGGCAGAAAGGAAGGAAGGGATCATAGACAAAGATGGCCACACGCTCTGCTCGGTAAAATGCTTGGCAATGAAAGCCAAGTAACAAATTATGGTCATTGAAATTGAACGCTATTGACTCGTGTCTTTTTTTCTAATTTATTTATGGTTTGTTTTTCATTTATTTGTAAGCAAGCAAAAAACGAGTTACGATGGGATGTTAGGTGGAGAATTTGATAATAAATTTAAATGAAAACCGATAACATAAAAAATGAAATTAAACTAAAAATTATTTTCTAGAAGATGTGTTTCGATATCCTGAAGCAAAAAGATAAATTTAAAAAGATTTCTTTATTAATTTTACCAAATATTTTTCCCATGAAGAAGTGATTTTTTTTAGAAAATAATTCTAAAATCAAATACCAATTCCTGATTTATGGATAGGTAAAGACATATTGCCTTAGGGTTAAATTAGTCTACAATTTGTATATAAAAAAATTAATTACATTTAATGGAAATAGAGCGGAAAACTGTCTTACTCCGGTAAAAAGCCAACATCTTCAATCTCCTTTTTATTCCTTTGTGTCCAGCTTCGGTATATGCCAAAGATGAGAGTACCGATTAATATATATATATTTTTTCTTAATTAAAACTTTAACCCTAAAGGGTCTAAATAAACAAGTTGAAATTATATTAATATTTGCAAATGTGTGTATCTGTGTGGAGCCATATAAAGCTGTAAGGATTCTTTTTTCAGTAGCAAAAACAAAAAAATAAAACATCAACAACAACCACCACCATAAGCTACTAACAAAACTACAACATCATCAAATTTACTTTTACACAACTTTACTTTTCTTTTCATGTATGTGTGTGTGCGTTAAAAAAATACCCAAAAGTATGTAAAAACTTTTTTACAATGGGTTTACTTGAGAATTTTGCGAAAAGACAAACAGATGTTGTGTTCTGACAAAGACGACGTATCTGGTACCGTTGGAAACCAGCTTTTAAACAACATTTTCTAAGAAGATTTTTAAAAAATATGTTGTCAAGGGTAAGAAAACAAACGTGGATTTTTTAAAAATATTTTTTCAAGGTTCACCAACAATTGAGGATTTTTTAAAAAGATTTTTTTTCAAGGGTCACAGACAGGCGTGGATTATTTAAAAATAAAAATTTCAAGGATACTTTTTTTTTAAATATATTTTTCAAGGGTCACTAACAGGCGTAGATTAAAAAAAAATTTCAAGGGTCACCAACAGGCATGGGGGTGGCGTAGGGGATGATAGATACCAAGCAACGGCTCTGATTGGCTTTAACATGGCGAAATCCAGGCTTATCTTGGTCCCTCTTTCATCTCAATTGTGGACACTGTGTCTGACCTCCCCGCTGTGTCACCTGGGGTAGCTATTATCATCATCCATTGAAATAGTGAGCAAATATGTGCTGCGAGTTCACCCATAAGAACTATAAAAAAGGGTTGAGTCGTAGGGTTAGTGGCCCAATCTCGGAAAACCCAACCTACTATGAAAAAGCAAAGAAAAAGAAACCCAAACCCCCCTAACGTTGACGATCCCCGCAAACGCATAAAGGACGCCGATCTGTACTTGGAATGTGCGCACGTTGTACAGAACAGGCGCAGTTTTCGCTTTGGCGGATGTACTCAAGAAATACAAAACCGATATTATTGCCTTACAGAAAATGCGATGGAACAGGACAGGCGTAAGTAAATCAGACGATTGCGCCCTGATTATTTGGCTGTTTGGAATTTATGGTCAACAGGAGAATAAATTACGTCGTCTCCAGATTCACTCCAGTAGATGAGCGAATTACTATAATCCGCATAAAATCGAAGTTCTTCTACATCAGTCTTATTTTCGTCCATGCTCTGACCGAAGGCAAAGATGAGCAGACCAAAGACATATTTTACGATCGCCTAGGAAGAGCACATGATCGCTGCCCTGGCCATGACATTAAAATTCTGCTAGGAGATTTAAATGCAAAAATCGGAAGGGAAAATATTTTTGGCCCCACTGTCAGAAAATTCAGGCTTCATGAAGAAACATCCGACAACGGCATGAGGTCGAGTGACTTCGCGGCAACAAAAAGCATGGTAGTTAGCAGCATCGGATTCAAACATTTTGATATACATAAGGCCACCTGGATTTCTCCTGATTAAGCAACGAGAAATCATGTTGATCATTTAGTGATAGAAGGAAGGCATTCCAGTGTTTTAGACGTCCGATAGATCCTAGGAGCGAATATCGATTTGGACCACGACCTTGTAGCAGCCAAGGTTCGCACTCGTCTTAATGTTGTAGCAAAGGTGCGATCAAACACAACGCGGAAACTCGACGTCGAAAATCTGTAAACACAACAGGTAGCCGAGGCTTACTCCGCTCAACTTACCCAACTGCTTGACGAAAGCACTTCTTGTCCCGATAATAATATAGAAGCGCAATGGCAAAGAATTGCCCACCCCCCCACAAACGGCAACAAAAGCAACAATTGTGTACCAAAGACCACCATTAAGAAACCTATGGTACGATCAGGAGTGTCGTAATGCTACGGAAGTGAAAAACACAGCGTATAGGGCAACCCTGCACCCAGTAGCAACACGTAGTGTGATGGATAATTATCGGGAGGAAAGGAGTGAGGAGAAACGTATTTTCAGAATAAAGAAGAAAGAACAAGAAAAACATGAGCTTGAGCAAATCGAGATATAAAGGAGTCAGAATGAAGTCGGAAAATTCTACCAACGAGTAAAACACAAAACTGAAGGCTTTGGTGCAGGAACATCCTCCTGTAGAGATAAAGAAGGAAACCTGGTGAAATATACAGACAGCGTTATGCATCTGCTGATTTTGAAAAACTTCTGGTATCAAATTGGCTGGTGAAGAACATACCCAGAAACCTTAGAGATCTTGTGTATACCACCTAGCCATGATGAGGTCATAAAAGCAATTAATCGGCTGAAGAACAATAAAGCAGCAGGAACCGCCGGGTTACCAGCCGAACTATTCAAGATTGGTGGTCAGGAGCATGCACCAGTTGATTTGTACGATTTGGCTAGAGGAATGCATGCCCAATGATTGGAACCTCAGCATCCTGTGTCCTGTGCTCAAGAAAGGAGACAAGACGATTTGTTCCAACTGTAGAGGAATTAGCCTTCTTCACATCGCATATAAAGTGCTATCCAGTGTGCTGTGTGAACGATTGAAGCCAATGGTCAATGACATTATTGGACCATACCAATGCGGCTTCATACCTGGTAAATCCACCATTGACCAGATTTTCACTCTGCGCCAAATTCTGGAAAAGACCCACGAAAAACACATCGGCACATACAACCTATTCATCGACTATAAAGCCTCATTCGACAGCCTTATCCGTTCAGAGGTGTTTAAAGCCATGCCTACGTACGGCATTCCTGCAAAATTAATTCGGCTATGCAGGATAACTATAATTGGCATAAGATCAGCAGTTAAAGTCAGAAAGGACCTCTCGGAGCCCGAAATGGTACTCTGTACACCAAACAGCATATGTTGCTCGCCTACGCTACGATGACATCGATATAATGGGTTGAACATTGAGAGCGGTAACAGCCACCTTTGAACAAATTGACAATGTGGGTCTGGCAGTAAACGGCGGGAAGACCAAGCTGATGGTATCAACGCGCAAGATGTCCATTAGACTCGGACCTATTGTGAAACTTGAGAACTACAGCTTCGAGGTAGTTTAAGATTTTATATACTCTGGTACCGCCATAAATAAATCGTGTGACACTGACATTTGAAATTGGGAGAATTGTGATGGCCAACAGATGCTACTATGGTCTAAGTAAGCAGTTTCGAAACAAGGCCACCTCCCGCCATACCAAACTCACACTTTACAATATGCTGATACTACTCGTACTGTTATATGGATCTGAAGCATGGATACTTGTGCAAGCAGATGATGCAGCTTTTGGGGTGTTTGAAAGAAAAATTCTCCGAAAGATGTACGGACCGATCTGAGTCGACAGTGAATATCGGCGTCGAATGAACCACGAGCTTTACCATTTATATGCGGACATAGTCAGTCTATTGAGCTGCAGCGACCACGGTGGCTAGACCATGTTGTGCGAATGAATGAGAATGCCCCAGCTGAAAAGGCATATAAAAGCGAGCCTACTGATGGTTCCCGTGGAAGGGGAAGGTCACGAATTCGATGGAAAGACCAAGTGGAAAACAACATATTGGAATCTGCGCCTGAACAAAATATATTTTTTAAATATTTTTTTCTATAAAAACGTTGTGCTGCCAACAAACCCTCTAGCCCAGAAAGCCCTTAGCGCTTCAATATATTTTATTCTTGTTACCCATTAATCTAAAAGGATACCCATTACATGCCCCACTAAACTATACTCTGATGTATATATATTTAAATATGTATATGTATACTTGAAATAAAAAACTTTATATCCATTTACTTATATACAACAACAGTTTGTTCTAGATTGGCTATGAGGAAAAAAAATCGTGCAGACGAAAGAGTTTCGCAAAGGCTATGCAAGTTTCTCATGAAATCCCTTTGGCAGTGTAGACCACAATATATTTTATTCAAAAAAGGATCCAGTTGTTCAGGGGCAGGCAGGGCGAGAAAAAATACGTTATGGGACCAACACATATATATATATGTATATATATACACATATGTACACACAAATACCAGCTTTTGGTATTTGTAAGGATATAAAAGGCTTGAAATATGACTCGGTTGTTGCAAAAACCCAGGTAGATGTTTGGTTGTCTGTATGTCTTGCCTTTACAATTATTTTATTATGGGGTTTCATTTCATTAGTCTCTCCTTTACATATGTGGGTGTGTGTGTGTATAAAATGCAGACTGTTTAAAAAATAAAAATCATGTTAAAGTTTAAAAAGCAGTTTTTTTACAAGGAGTATCTTTTGATGAACCATCAGTGTCGACTTTGTTTAGAAAATATTGCGTATACGTAATATTAATTCACATCGCAGTGGCAATAAAAATCATACGCCCAGGGTGTCATATTAAATGTATTAATATTAATCATACGCAAACCTATACTCTAACAAAAAATAAGAATATATTTCGACTTTTTAAAAGTCCTAACATATCGAAGTTTTTTTTTTTTTAAATTAAGGTCTTGACATAGGTTTGAATTTTTATACGCTTCAACACACTGTGGGAAATATGTATTTGTGCATATGTTTGTAACAGGCAAAAGAAAACGAGATAGACCCATGGTTCCTTTTCACTTTCTGAGTCGATTTATGCATGTTCGTCCGTCCGTCTGTCTGTCTGTCCATGTTAAATTGTAAACAAAGTATTTATGATCCGATTTGGATGAAATTTGGCACAGCTCACTTATTTGGCCCAAGGACGAACCCTATTGAAATTGGGAAAAACTGGTTCAGATTTAGATATAGCTCCCATATATATTTTCGTCCGATTTTATGTAAATGGTGCGCCATAGTACCTATATATTATTCGATTTTCACGAAATTCGGCATAGCGTGCTAAATTTCGTGAAAATCGATTTAGATTTAGATATAGCTCCCATATATATTTTCGTCCGATTTTATGTAAATAGTGAACGAAAGCCCTTAGATTTCCGTCGATTTGCACGAAATTTGGCACAGCGTAATGAATTAGGTATAGAATGATGTGTGTTATGTTTCCTGAAAATCGGTTCAGATTTAGTTATAGTTCCAATATATAGTTTCGTCCGATTTGAGGTAAATGGTGTACCAAGGTCCCTATATATCTTTCGATTTGCACGAAATTTGGCATAGCGTAATGAATTAGGTCTAGAATGATGTGTGCTGAGTTTCGTGAAAATCGGTTCAGATTTAGATATGGCTCCCATATATATTTTCGTCCGATTTTATGTAAATAGTGTACGAAAGCCCCTAGATATCCTTCGATTTGCACGAAATTTGAATTTATAAGTAAATGAAGAACTCAAAATATGACCGAATGCACAAAACATACTGAAATAAGTGTAACCTAACATGCGACCAGTTTCGATGAGATCGGTTTAGATTTCGATATTTTGCTTTAAATTTATTTATTTACATAATTTTGTCCCATTGTAAGAAGAAACTCTATACCTGACCAAAATGTAGTATAGGTTGCAGAATGACATGTTTAATTTGATGTTAATGGTCCTTCAAAAATGTGACGTCTGTTAGGATTCCATCTGATGAATATACCTAAAGTGGTGAAGGGTATCATATAGTCGGCCCCGTCCGACTTTACTACTTTCCTTACTGGTTTAAAATAGTTTTTTCAAACTGTAACCAAACGGGTGAAAGAGGTAACCAGATACATAGATTTTTGTGAAATTTATTTTTTTAACAGTAACATCAAATTCCCTTCAATCGTTCCGCGGAAGTCTTAGTATCAGCCGCAGTTGGGAAAAATCCAGGAAGTGCCAAAACACCAAAGTCTATTGGATGCAATTGAAATTTTCCTCTTCACTGAGTTTGTATTAAAGATTGAATTGTGCATCGATGGGAATAGAAAGTCAATACACACCCTAACTACAACCACACACACACACACACTAAGCCCCCTCTTATATCTACTCATCGGCATCTGTGCCCCAAAAACATGTCACCAAATACGCATTCTTCTCAACATCCGATTGGCTATGTTCGAGCATATGCAACGCTTTGCATCATGCCAGCCAGCCAGGATGGTTGGCTGGTATGTGAGCATTTCCGTTACCTAGATTCGAATTTTGTTGGTTGGTTGGTTGAGGGGTGCCTCAAAATGTGGCGACATCCAGCGTTGTTGTCCGTTGTGCATTTTTTGGTTGCGTGGTTGGGTTGCCAGATGTCCCAAAACAAGTAACACTTTCTGGGTTCTGTTGCTACCTCTAAGGCTGGGAATGGTTGGCTGGCTGGCTGGGTGGTGGGTTGGATGTTGGGGTGTTGTGCCTCACTAATAAAACATATCCTCCTGACAAAATGCCATGGCAGTGCCAGACATGTGCGGTATGTTTACACTATTCGTGAATTTTTGGTATGTTGTGTATGTGTGAATGAATACATGTGTGTGTATGTGTGTGAGAGACAATGGGGTTGTGTGTAGCCCTTAAATAAATAAAATTCAATTTATTTTCACAATTCAATTAATATTCAGTTCATTGGGAGAAAAATTATTTATTGTGAGAAAATAAAGAAGAAAAAAAACACACAATTGGTTGGTTCGGAATACTCATTCGATTGGAAAAATTTAGAGATGTTCCACTTGCAGTGCGAATTGATTTTTTTTTGTTTTATTTTTAATTTTGAAGGTACGTGTGTATGGAATTCATTCACCGAATTGGTCTATACAGACCTCAATTTTAGTTGCATAGTTCCCAGGGATTTACTCAACATTCGGAATTTTGAGTTTTGTTTTTATGCCTTTTTAGGGCGAAGATCATTCATGTAAATGTTTTATTAATTTCTCTTTCGAGATGAGCTACATGATCGGAGTTGCAATGAAAAGGAAAGCCAGAGAGATACTACATTCCCACCACTATGCGACGCGTTTCACCGTTGGTTAAGAGGCTCATCAGGCATATTGGGCAATGTGGCTTACAAATGTCTTTACTTGATAAGTTGTATTTATGTCCACTATTGTTGCGAAATTGTATCTACGAATTAAATTCAACCGTGTCAAGGTTCGGACATTTGGCATGACACCAGAACATTCCTTTTCAGAGCAGATTTTTCTTGTAGTGGCGGACTTTTTTTCCCATACAGACTAAAATATTTTTACTTCAATGGTATGCAACTGCATATTGTGCAACCTTAGGAAGATAAGGAGGTGGCTTTGAACGATAAGGCGCCGGACATCACGCTAAGGCGCCGGAATTTTATTTTTGGTCCTTCGAGGAGAAATCTCCTTGAGAATCTAGCTACGAACTGGGGTTGATATACAAATCTCAATTTTAGTTCCATAGTTCCCAGCGATTGATTCACAATGTGGTATTTTATTTTTTGGTCCTTCGAGGAGAAACCTCCTTGGCAAACTAGCTGCAAATTGGAGCTGAGAAACCTCCTTGGGAAACTAGCTACAAACTGAGGTCGATATACAGACCTCAATTTAAGTTCCAGAGCTTCCAGCGATTGATTCACTATGTGGTATTTTATTTTTTGGTCCTTCGAGGAGAAACCTCCTTGGCAAACTAGCTGCAAATTGGAGCTGAGTAAGCTCCTTGGGAAACTAGCTACAAACTGGGGCCGATATAAAGACCTCAATTTAAGTTCCAGAGCTCCCAGCGATTGATGCACTATGTGGTATTTTATTTTTTGGTCCTTCGAGGAGAAACCTCCTTGGCAAACCAGCTGCAAATTGGAGCTGAGAAAGCTCCTTGGGAAACTAGCTACAAACTGGGGCCGATATACAGACCTCAATTTTAGTTCCAGAGCTCCCAGCGATTGATTCACTATGAGGTATTTTATTTTTTGGTCCTTCGAGGAGAAACCTCCTTGGCAAACTAGCTGCAAATTGGAGCTGAGTAAGCTCCTTGGGAAACTAGCTACAAACTGGGGCCGATATAAAGACCTCAATTTAAGTTCCAGAGCTCCCAGCGATTGGTTCACTATGTGGTATTTTATTTTTTGGTCCTTCGAGGAGAAACCTCCTTGGCAAACCAGCTGCAAATTGGAGCTGAGAAAGCTCCTTGGGAAACTAGCTACAAACTGGGGCCGATATACAGACCTCAATTTTAGTTCCAGAGCTCCCAGCGATTGATTGATTCACTATGTGGTATTTTATTTTTTGGTCCTTCGAGCGGAAATCCCCTAGCAAACTAGCTGCAAATTGGAGCTGATTTTTCTTTCTAATTTTTGATTTATAAGAATTTTCTAAAAATTGCTTGCTGTCCAATTTATTTAAGGTCTTTATAGAATGTATCTGAGCTGCTAACATCCACAGCTGGTCATTTCATCCTTTCAAAATGCTTCCACTTTATTTACACAGTTATGATTATTAGCCAAACATTTTGTTTATATGTGTATTTATTTAAATATAACTATTGTTTAAATTTATTTCAATTATTTGCAGCCAATTCATTAGACATTTATAAATAAATATTTTTTTCTCTCTCTCTCTTCCAGGTGAGTTTACCATTCATATACAGACGGACTATTGATGCATGAGTGAGTATGTTTGGATTTTAATAAAAAAAATATTTTTTCAATTAAATACTATTCAGTCATAATAAACAAATGATATAATAGCTTGCAGGACATGGCAAAGGATAATAAAGGGAAGTTGAGCCACAAACATGAGTGTGCCTTTAAAATAAAATAGATTTTCAAGCAGCAACTATAGATGTGGAATTTTTAAAAATATTTTTTTAAGCTCCTTAAAAAAAATTTTGTTTTCGTTTTTTCTGGTCTTCCAAAGACCGTAATTATGGCCCGAACATCGCGAAATTTTACATAGAGATCGCTTCGAAATTTTCCATGAGGGTTCAGGTATGGTCAAGGACAACGCCTATAATTTTCGGTGATGAATGGATAATAATTTTGGTATAAAGTGTACCGAAAACTTAATTTTCTGTGTTTTTTCGAGTCGATCTATAGGCCATAATTGAAATGCGAACATCACAACACAACCCAAATTGAAGGGAATTTGGACTGGACCCACCATTAAGTCTTATCTCGACTAGCTGAGTCGATCTAGACATGTGTGTCCGCCCGTCTGCCCATTATAATTTGTAAACACGATACAGGCCACACGAAATTTGGCATGAAGGATGGGTTCTGGCCAACGAAGACCCCTATTGTTTTTGGTAAAGATCGGTTAATATTTAGGGGATGATTTGGAACAAATATTTATGTTTTCTCGGTTTTTCTGGTCGCTCTAGAGGCCGCAAATATGACCCGAACATCGCGAAATTTTACATGGTGAAGAGGATTGGGACAGAGAATATGCATGCTTGCTTTGATAAAGATCGGTCATTATTTAGCGGGTCAAATGGATCCTGATATTTGTGTGAAATATGACAAACTTTGTATTCTATGGCGTATATATTTACTCGCAAAGCATATAGATTCGCGAAGTTGATAGTGTATCCAAGAGGAATGGTTGACCTTCAAAATGACTCCAATTACATTGTCGTATGTAATCGGATGTGGGAGTTACACACAAATAGGTACAGGTGCTTACGTATTCAGATATCATTACCTCATTAGAGGGGGAAATATAGCGCTGATTCCTTTAAATTTTTCCATGACCAAATATGGTCAAAGACAACGCCTATAATTTTCGATTATGGTCTGATTAAAATTTTGGGATGAAGTGGACTGAAAACTTAATTTTTTTTGTGTGTTTTCTAGTCGAATATAGGCGAACATCACAACACAACCCACCGTAAAGGGGATTGGGAATAAACATCGGAGTTCCGTGGTAGTTGTGTAGGGTATCGTATGGTCGGCCCCGTCCGACTATACTGAAGAGCTGTACCTCTAGTAGGTCAAGAGGGTACAAATATCGCAAAATATTACCATAGCCCAGAATGTGTTGCCACAGAAAGTTAGATTTTCGTGGAAGCTGTGTAGGGTATCATATGGTTTGGCCACGTCCGACTATACTGCTCCATAATTGCTCACTGGTTTTAAAAATATTTTTTTTAAGGGGCAGAGATACTTAGAGTACGTGGGTACCTACCTTGCGGTCTTACGGTGCTGTAAACACCAGTTAATACAAAGCGTCAACCATCGCCCCCACACCGGTACCAATCGATCACCGCTGCAGGTACCAATCGATCACACGTATTTGGACGCGATCACCCCCTTGGATGAGGAGCGGAGCCCATCTAAAACTTCCGCCTTTCTATGGGTCAGGCACCCGGTTGTAATGCAACTCCACACCGAGCCACAGCTCTACCCGCGATTTGGGTATAAACCACATCCAGCACGATGCTCCCCAAAGGGCCAACACCAACTGCCAGGCTAGATCCGCAGACCTAGGGGCCCTGACACCCGTGCTACCGAAACCTTCGGTCAGGTTCATAGCCGAAGCTATTACCAGTAGAACCCCAAACAGTTCGAGACTGGTCACTCACAGACTATAGCCTCTGCCCAGCTTCATATCCAAAGCTACTACCATTAGGACTAACATGCAGGCTCTCTACAATGAAACAATTGCTGAAAGGGGTTACAATGCTAAAGTGACCACCAACATTACACGATATTGGTAGCCACCATGCATCTCACCCCTCCCAATAATTGCTCCACAAGCCAGCTAGTCCGGCAATGGTGCCCCACAGACTAAACTCTGCACGTTTTCGTAGCCGAAGCTACTACCATGTGAACTAATAACTGCAGGCTCTCCACAATTGAATGACCATAAAGAGAGGATGAAAACCGATGCAAAAACTAACACCTCTCGATGTTAATTCCCATACCGTCTCCATCCTCACCCAATGATCATTCCACAAGCCTACAAAGTTCGGGAATGGTGATCCTACTAGTTTCGATCCAGGATCCGGGACTAGTAAACCCAAAGACACAACCGGAACACCAGAATACCCTCACGGGCATTCCGCACAACACACACCAACAACAAAGCCTTCCAACAGTCCACACAACACATCCACACAGGACAGTGACCGCAACCACTCGTGTATCCGGCCCGTCGGATCAAACACACTGGACAGTGATTAACGCCCTCACGGATGTCCAGCCCGTCGGACCAAGCACCCGAACAACGAGCAACCAAGGGCCCTAGCCAAACACGCCTAACAAGCCGGTTCGACACCACCAACAGACAACAGCGACCAAAACCACCATCGCTACACGTCTTCCCATCAGACCACACATCTCACAGGACAGTGACCATAACTACTCGGGTATCTGGCCCGTCGGATCACACACTCAGGACAGTGACTAGACACCCTCACGAATGTCCAGCCCGTCGGACCAAACAACCGAAAAACCATCAACCAATGGCCATAACCAAACACATTCATACGGACGGTTCGGCACCACTTTTAAAGGGACATAGAAAGTCGTGAATTTTTTTTTAAATATTTTTTTCAAAAGACAAATGCCACCCCACATACACCCCACTTCCACATAAAAAAAATTGTTCGCCAATAAATAGGTGGACGTTTGTTATCCTTGAAAATTGGCTATAAATTTTCATTCCATATGTCATATTTATGGCAGTGCTTTGTAATATGCCAATATATATATTTGCTGTTGTCTTCTGCCCTGAAGAAGTCCCGAGTGCGATAATGTCGTTGTTGTTGTTGCTGCTGCTGCCGTTTGCTGGTTTATGATGATAGCATTGGAACAGAGAACATTTCTTTTTAATGTTATGATGGTCCTCACAGGCAGTACATTTTAATAACAACCAATAAACAGCAGTACCAGCAACAACAACAAACAACAGCGACATCGTAAAGAAGACAACCCCAGCATTACACCAAGTATTCTTTTCAACAAAAAAAAAAAAGAAAAACATTAAAATGCCATTAAAAAAATATGAACCAAAATTTTCATAGCATCGTCGCCGCGTCCCATATGAGCGAGCAGCAGCAGTGCCTTGAAGAGTTTAAAATGTCTTCGCTGAATGCTCTCCCTATTCACTTTATGAGTCCAGCAGTGTCTTCTGGTGTTTAGTGGCGGTGTGTGTTCGAGCATTTATAGATTTCCATCGCAGTTAGAACAAAAAATCATTGCTTTGGTCTTTGGATGTTTTTTGTAGTGCTATTTTCTTTTACTTTTCTTTCTTAGCCTAATTTATTATCGTTTTCCATTAGCGGAATAAACGACAGTTCCCAATAAAAACTTCATGTATGAATAAAAATTGTATTTATACACACCGCGTGAAATGAATAAAGAAAGGGTAGTAACGCAAGCATTTATGAATTGTCAATAAAGAATTGATGTGCGTCAATAGATCGCGTGGGAGGGGGTGTTCTCTCTTATGTTTCATAAATGTTTCGATAGTAAATGCTGAAATATTAACTTTTTATGGTCCAATGATGCTGAAGACATTTTTGATATTATTTGTTAGCCTCTTCAAAAAAATATATGTTTAACCAGTATGGAAAGTAGTAAAGTCGGACGGTGCCGACTATATGATACCCTTCACCACTTTGGGTGTATTCAACAGATGAATTCTAACAGACGTCGCATTTTTGAAGGGCCAGTAAAATGAAATTGGATCCATAAACATGTCATTCTGCAACCGATACAAAATTTTTCATTTGGTCAGATATAGAAGCTATATCTAAATCTAAACCTGTGCCAAATTTCGTGCAAATCGAAAGGTATATAGGGACTTTGGTGGACCATTTACATTAAATCGGACCAAAATATATATGGGAGCTGTGTCTAAATCAGAACTGATTTTTACGAAACTTAGCACACATCATTCTAGACTCAATTCAATACGATGTGCCAAATTTTGTGCAAATCGAAGAATATATGGACCACTTACATAAAATCGGACAAAACTATATATAAGAGCTATATATAAATCCGAACCGATTTTCACGAAACTTAGCACACATCATTATGGAGCTAATTTAGTACGCTATGCCAAATTTCATGCACATCGAAGGATATATAGGGACTTTGGTGCACCATTTACATTAAATCGGACGAAAATATATATGGGAGCTATATCTAAATCTGAGCCGATTTTCACGAAACTTAAAACACATCATTCTAGACCTAATTCATTACGCTGTGTCAAATTTTGTGCAAATCGAAGCATATTTAGGGACTTTGGTGCACCATTTACATTAAATCGGACGAAAATATATATGGGAGCTATATCTAAATCTGAGCCGATTTTCAGGAAATTTAACACACATCATTCTAGACCTAATTCATTGCGCTGTGACAAGTTTCGTGCAAATTGATAGATATATAGGGATTTTGGTGACCCATTTTTCTTAAATCGGAAAAAGCTATATATGGGAGCTATATCTAAATCTGAACCGATTTTCACGAAACATAGCACACATTACTCTAGACTTAATTTAGTACATTATGCCAAATTTCGTGCAAATCGAAAGATATATAGGGACTTTGGGGCCAATTTTCCTTAAATCGGACGAAAATATATATGGGAGCTATATCTAAATCTGACCCGATTTTCTCGAAACTTAGCACACATCATTCGGGACCTAATTCATTACGCTGTTACAAATTTCGTGCAAATCGAAAGATATATAGGGACTTTCGTGCACCATTTAACTTAAATCGGACGAAACTATATATGTGAGCTATATCTAAATCTGAACCGAATTTCTCGAAACTTGGCACACATCATTCTAGACCTAATTCAGCACGCTATGCCAAAACTTGTACAAATCGCAAGATTTTCAGGACTTTAGTGCAGCATTTACCAAAAATCGGGCGAAACTATATATGGGAGCTATATCAAAATCTGAACCGATTTATACGGAACATAGCACACATTACTCTAGACTTAATTTAGTACATTATGCCAAATTTCGTGCAAATCGAAAGATATATAGGGACTTTGGGGCCAATTTTCCTTAAATCGGACGAAAATATATATGGGAGCTATATCTAAATCTGACCCGATTTTCTCGAAACTTAGCACACGTCATTCTGGACCTAATTCAATACTCTATGCCAAATTTCGAGGAAATCGAAAGATATATAGGAACTTCGGTACACCTTTTACCTTAAATCGGACGAAAATATATATGGGAGCTTTATCTAAATCTGAACCGATTTTCACGAAACTTAAAACACATCATTCTAGACCTAATTCATTACGCTGTGCCAAATTTTGTGCAAATCGAAGCATATTTAGGGACTTTGGTGCACCATTTACATTAAATCGGACGAAAATATATATGGGAGCTATATCTAAATCTGAGCCGATTTTCAGGAAATTTAACACACATCATTCTAGACCTAATTCATTGCGCTGTGACAAGTTTCGTGCAAATTGATAGATATATAGGGATTTTGGTGACCCATTTTTCTTAAATCGGAAAAAGCTATATATGGGAGCTATATCTAAATCTGAACCGATTTTCACGAAACATAGCACACATTACTCTAGACTTAATTTAGTACATTATGCCAAATTTCGTGCAAATCGAAAGATATATAGGGACTTTGGGGCCAATTTTCCTTAAATCGGACGAAAATATATATGGGAGCTATATCTAAATCTGACCCGATTTTCTCGAAACTTAGCACACGTCATTCTGGACCTAATTCAATACTCTATGCCAAATTTCGTGGAAATCGAAAGATATATAGGAACTTCGGTACACCTTTTACCTTAAATCGGACGAAAATATATATGGGAACTATATCGAAATCTGAACCGATTTTCACGAAACTTAACACACATTATTCTAGGCCTAATTCATTACGTTGTGCCAAATTTCGTGCCAATCGAGAGATATATAGAGACTTTGGTTCACCATTTACCTTAAATCGGACGAAACTATATATGGGACCTATATCTACATCTGAACCGATTTTCTCGAAACTTGTCACTCATAATTCTGGACCTTCATCAGTACCCTATGCAAAATTTCGTACACATTAAAAGATATTTAGGGACTTTATCGGCCCATTTTCCTTAAATCGGACGAAAATATATATGGGACCTATATCTAAATCTGAACCGATTTTCTCGAAACTTAGCACACATCATTCTGGACCTAATTCAGTACTCTATGCCAAATTTCGTGCAAATCGAAAGATATATAGGGACTTTGGTGCACCATTTACCTTAAATCGGACGAAAATATATATGGGAGCTATATCGATATCTGAACCGATTTTTCCCAATTTCAAAAGGGTTCGTCCTTGGGGCAAATAATTGACCTATGCCAAATTTCATCCAAATCGAACCATAAATGCGACCTATACTTTGTTAATAAGAATACATGGACGGACGGACAGACGGACATGTGTAAATCGACTCAGAAAGTGATTCTATGCATATTCTCAAAAGGAACCATGTGTCTATCTCGTTTTGCCTGTTACAAACAAAGACATAATACCATGTACCACAGTGTGGTGAAGGGTATAAAAATCCACGCCTCTGTTGGGTCGATGAAAAAATATTTTTGGAAAATCCACGCCTTTGTTAGACTATGACCAAGATTTTTTGAAATCAATTTTTTTTAATTCACGCTTGTGTTTTTTTCTTAAAATTCTTGCTGAAAAGCAAAACGAATGCTTCTCAAGGGACCACCAATTAATCAGTTCCACATGACTCAGATTCCATTCTGTGACGGTGCTAATAACAAGCGAACATATTTCAAAATGTCAAATAATTTTATTAGAGTAAAACGACAATAACAACGAAAAGACAACACAACAAGAATCACCCAAGAAGCACAGTGTTTCGAAACTGAAGATTATTTAAAAAAACAATTTTGACATTAAAAATAACGTCCAATTTATAACGACCCCCAATTTATAACGTATTTTCTCCTACATATTTTTAATTTCGTAACACTGTGTCCGATTTGAAAACAATTTTTTCCATCAAATGGAAATGAGCAAATTATTTCATATGCAAAGTAAAATTATAATAATAAAAAAATGAAAACATTCTTAATATTTTCCGTCCAAATTATATGACTGCCTGTTGAAGTCATAAATCAACCAGAGGCCATTCAAATCTGGCAAAGATATCAAAATATCGCCATATCAACATTTTTCATTTAATTGTATGCGGTGCCATGTGTATGTGTGAGTGTTGGTGTGTTCCACCTAAGGTGTGTCTGCCAACGACTGCATGGCCATAGCCGATTGCACGGGAAACATTTTGTTGTCCGCTAACGAGAAAATCTGCTGCCATAAAGTTGTCACACAAAATTATGAATCCGAATTGTTCACAATTTCAAATCTTATTATAGTTTAATTATAAAATAAAAATATTCCACCATTCGGAGAATGGTATGTGTGCGCGCATGTAGCAATCAAAATATTCAAAATAACAATCATAATAATAATAATATTGGCAAAAATAATATTGTCAGAAGTTGTTCGAAAGGCATCATCAACAACAAATATGAGTGGCTGATATCATACACTCGAAGAAATAAAGGGAAGGCGGATTTTTTAAAAATATTTTTCAATAGACGAACATAGGCGTGGATTTTTTTTAAAAAATTCAAGGTTCGAAAATAGGCGTGGATTTTAAAAAAAATATTTTTTCAAGGGTCGAACATGGCCATCTAAGAGGCCTGATTTTTAAACATATTTTTAGAGACCCATCTAGGAGGCTTGGATTTTTTAGAGAGCCATCTAAAAGGCGTCGATTTTTTAGAGAGCCATCTAAGAGGCGTGGATTTTTTGGAGAGTCATCTAAGAGGCGTGGATTTTTTTAAAATATTTTTCAAGAGTCCTCCAAGAGGCGTGGATTTTTTTAAATATTTTTTCAAGAGGCCTCCAAGAGGCGTGGATTTTTTAAAAATACTTTTAGAGAGCCATCTAAGAGGCGTGGATTTTTTTAAATATTTTTTCAAGAGGCCTCCGAGAGGCGTGGATTTTTTAAAAATACTTTTAGAGAGCCATCTAAGAGGCGTGGATTTTTTTAAATAATTTTTCAAGAGGCCTCCGAGAGGCGTGGATTTTTTAAAAATACTTTTAGAGAGCCATCTAAGAGGCGTGGATTTTTTTAAATATTTTTTCAAGAGGCCTCCGAGAGGCGTGGATTTTTTAAAAATACTTTTAGAGAGCCATATAAGAGGCGTGGATTTTTTTAAATATTTTTTCAAGAGGCCTCCGAGAGGCGTGGATTTTTTAAAAATACTTTTAGAGAGCCATCTAAGAGGCGTGGATTTTTTTAAATATTTTTTCAAGAGGCCTCCGAGAGGCGTGGATTTTTTAAAAATACTTTTAGAGAGCCATCTAAGAGGCGTGGATTTTTTAAGAACTATTTTTAGAGAGCCTTCTAAGAGGCGTGGATTTTTTTAGAAATGTTTTTAGAGGGTCTTGTAAGAGGCGTGGATTTTTTTAGAAATATTTTTAGAGGGTCTTGTAAGAGGCGTGGATTTTTTAGAAATATTTTTTAGAGAACAGCTAAGAGGCGTGGATATTTTAGAAATATTTTTTAGAGAACCAGCTAAGAGGCGTGGATATTTTAGAAATATTTTTTAGAGAACCATTTTTTAAACATATTTTTAGAGGGTCTAGTGAAGGCGTGGATTTTTTAAACATATTTTTTGAGGGTCTAGTGAAGGCGTGGATTTTTTAAACATATTTTTTGAGGGTCTAGTGAAGGCGTGGATTTTTTAAACATATTTTTTGAGGGTCTAGTGAAGGCGTGGATTTTTTAAACATATTTTTTGAGGGTCTAGTGAAGGCGTGGATTTTTTAAACATATTTTTTGAGGGTCTAGTGAAGGCGTGGATTTTTTAAACATATTTTTTGAGGGTCTAGTGAAGGCGTGGATTTTTTAAACATATTTTTTGAGGGTCTAGTGAAGGCGTGGATTTTTTAAACATATTTTTAGACACACAGCTCATTATTTGGCCCAAGAACGAACCCTATTGAAATTGGGAAAAATCGGTTCAGATTTAGATATAGCTCCCATATATATTTTCGTCCGATTTTAGGGAAATGGTGCACCAAAAGTACCTATATATCCTTCGATTTGCACGAAATTTGGCATAGTGTACTGAATTAGATCTAGAACGATGTGTGTCAAATTTCGTAAAAATCGGTTTAGATTTAGATATAGGTCCCATATATATATATTCGTCCGATTTAATATAAATGGTGCACCAAAGTCCCTATATGTCCTTCGATTTGCACGACATTTGGCATAGCGTACTGAATTAAGTCTAGAGTAATGTGTGCTAAGTTTCGTAAAAATCGGTTCAGATTTAGATATAGCTCCCATATATAGTTTTGTCCGATTTTATGTAAATGATGCACCAAAGTCCCTATATATTTTTCAATTGCACGAAATTTGGCATTTCGTATTGAATTAAGTCTAGAGTGATGTATGTTAAGTATCGTAAAAATCGGTTCAGATTTAGACATAGCTCCCATATATATATATATATTCGTCCGATTTTAGGGAAATAGTGCACCAAAGTCGCTATGTATTCTTCGATTTGCACGAAATTCGGTATAGCTTACTAAATTAAGTCAAGAACGGTGTGTGTAATGTTTCGTGATGATTTAGATATAGCTCCCATATATATTTTCGTCCGATTTTAGGGAAATGGTGCATCAAAAGTACCTATATATCCTTCGATTTGCACGAAATTTGGCATAGCGTACTAAATTAAGTCTAGAACGATGGGAGCTATATCTAAATCTGAACAGATTTTCCCGAAAATCAACTCAATGCAAAATTTCATGCAAATCGAGAAATATATAGGGACATTGGTGCCCCATTTACCTTAAATCGGACGACTCTTTATGCGGGAGCTATATCTAAAGCTTAAATTGATTTACATAATTTTGTCCCCGGTTTTTCAAAAATTCGACGTCTGTTAGGATTCATCTGTTGAATATACCCAAAGTGGTGAAAGGTATCATATATTCGGCCCGTTCGACTTTACTACTTTCCTTGATGGTTAAACATATTTTTAGAGGTTTCAGAGGCTTGTATTATTTTTTTCTCTGACTTTAAATATTATTTATACCATTTGTTGCGAAATACGCAAATGTCATTGGAATTTTTAATATGATTGTTTGTTTGTGTGTGTGTGTTTATTTCACGTTGATCACTTGCCCGGCCAATTTTCAATGGTCTGCATGCCTGTCGGCCTGTTGTGGGTGTTTCAATCACAATCTAGCTATTTTGTGTGTGAGTGTGTGTGTGTGTGTGCGTCATTCATTTTTGATTCAACAATTTAATTGGTATCACATTTTCAGTGTAATTATGAAAATTTATTGATTTCACAATTGCATCGAAAGCTCATCAACATTTCATTAAGCAGAACAATAAAACAAAATATTGATGCTGACATTGGAGAATCTCCTCCAACCGTAAAGCAGCGGAAAAAATCAACAGCTGTTGTTCGGGGTCTAAGCTAATATTTATATTTCTTGTGTTGTTGTTGTTGTTGCTGTAGTTGCTCTTAATTGTTGTTTGTCGATCATTAATGTTGACAGATTTATAACAAAAACATGGATGTGGTTTTTACTACAATTCTTGGCTGGGAGATTGGAATATATTTTAAGAGATACGGAATTAATCACAAGTGTATGCTGCGCAATATTTTATTTTTTTATTTTAAGAATTAAAAAGTGATCACGATTAATTTATTTGTAAATGTAACTTCATAGCCCCTCGATACCTTGAGTGCCCCACGTATCCAAAAATATTAATTTAATTTAAATCCGTTTAAGTTATCGAAGTCGTACTGTATATTCCATTTCGTAAATTCGTTTTTTTTTTGTTTTGCTTATAAATCTCCCAGCTATTGTTTATTATTTAAATTGCCTTTAATGCGATGATAATTCACATTTTAATTGTCGATTCTCATTCTAATTGTATGCCGTCGTCTATAAATAATTTCC
Organism: Musca vetustissima; assembly: GCF_032173495.1. Lineage (NCBI taxonomy): Eukaryota > Metazoa > Arthropoda > Insecta > Diptera > Muscidae > Musca > Musca vetustissima. The sequence continues at coordinate 38,437 of NW_026878245.1, read as the reverse complement.
AAATAAACAATTCATTCAATGAAGTACCACCCATTGTGACAGCATCCAAATTGTATTTAAAATAAATTGTTGATGTTATAAATCATTTTAGATTTATTTGAGGGGATGGACTTAATTAGCTGAATAAAAAAAAAAAATCAGTAGACCCCCTGAAAATATTTTCAAAAAATCCACGCCCCTTAGAAGACTCTCTAAAAATATTTTCAAAAATAAAAATATGTGTCAATCGGCCTAGCTATGGATCTTTAGTGCAGCATTTCCTTAAAACCGGTAAATATATATAGGAGGTGTATGTAAACCTGAACCATTTTTCACGAAACTTAGAACACATTTTTCTAGACCTAATGTAGTACGCTGTGCAAAAATTCGCGCAAATCAAACGATTTGCAGGGACTTTGGTGCACCATTTACTTAAACTCGGGCGAAACTATATATGAGAGCTATATCTAAATCTGAACCGATTTTCTCGAAACTTAGCGCACATCATTCTAGACCTAGCTCAATACTCTATGCCAAATTTCGTGCAAATCGATAGATATATAGAGACTTTGGTACACCATTTACATTGAATCGGGCGAAAATATACATCGGAGCTATATCTTAATCTAACCCGATTTTCACGAAATATAATACACATCATTCTAGACTTAATTCAGGACGCTATACAAATTTGTGCAAATCGAACGAAATGTAGAGGCTTTGGTACACCTTTTACACAAAATCGGACGAGAATATGTATGTGAGCTATATCTAAATCTGAATCGATTTCCACGAAACTTGACAGACATGACTCCAGACCCAATTCAGAACGCTGTGCCAAATTTCGTGCAAATCGAAAGATATATAGGGTCTTGGGTGCACCATTTACATTAAATCGGACGAAAATATATATGGGAGCTATATCTAAATCTGGACCGATTTTCTGGAAACTTAACACACTTCATTCTAGACCTAATTCAGTACGCTGTGCCAAAATTTGTGCAAATCGAAAGATGTATAGGGACTTTGGTACACCATTTACATTAAATCGGAAGAAAATATATATGGGAGATATATCTCAATATGATATATGCCAAATTTCGTGCAAATCGAAAGATATAAAGGGACTTTGGTACATTCGGACGAAAATATATATAGGAGCTATGGACCGATTTTCTGGAAACTTAACACACAACATTCTAGACTTAATTTAGTACGCTATGCCAAATTTCGTGCAAATCGAAAGATATATAGGGACTTTGGTGCACCATTTACATAAAATCGGACGAGACAATATATGGGAGCTATATCTAAATCTGAACCAATTTGCTCCAATTTCAATTGGCTTCGTCCTTGGGTCAAATAAGTGACTTGTGCCAAATTTTATCCAAATCGGATTATAAATGGGACAGTTTACAATTTAATATTAACAGAACCGTGCATATTCTTAAAAGGAACCATGGGTCTATCTCGATTCCTTTTGCCTGTTACAAATATATGTACAGAGACATAATACACTGTACCACAGTGTGGTGAAGGGTATACAAACGTATGCACAGAGACATAATACCCTGTATCACAGTGTGGTAAAGGGTATAAAAATCCAAGCCTATGATGCTTGAAAAAATATTTTTAAAAAATCCGCGCCTATATTTGATGTTTGAAAAAATATTAAATATTATATATTTGATTCCTAAAAAAATATTTTTAAAAATTTCACGCCTACATTTATTCCTAGAAAAAAATGCATTTTCTTTAAAATTAATCTATTCCCCTATTAAAAAAATTTTCAAAATCTTCCATGAGTAATTTTTTGCATAAGTACTAAATTTTCCTAACATAATTTTCCACTCACTAAACATAAACAAATAATTCAGCATGAAATTTTCCAATTTTCCGAAATCACTTCAGGCTGCCGCTGTTATTGTTATTAAAATAAAAACCAACACTACCAACAACAACAGCAACCATATCACGAAACAGTGCCTGACATCATGTCATAATTTTATCTGCTAAACATTCATGAGCTTAAAACTGCTGATTCCGAGCAATTTTTATTTTGCAAAAATGATTTATGGAAATAAACCTGGTGCGAGCTAGCCTGGTGGTGGTGGTGCTGCTGATGCTAGCTGTTGCTTCTCGTGATGCTGGGTCTCTGTTGCATTATTTTGTGCCTCATTAGCAAGACTCGATGAGTGAGTAGGTAGTGGCAGCAGTAGCATCATCATCATCAGAAGCTCTTCTCTTCTTAACATCGACGGTGTGAAAAATCTCACCAATGGCGTCGTTGTACGGATAATTGTAGGCACTTAGCTCTGTTGTAGCCGGTAACAATTTGCTAGGCCAACCGACATCGACAACCAACCGCAGATTCATTAACAAAAGTTAATTTCAATTTCATGTAAAAATCTCGACCACCCATCCACCGCCCACCTCCCATATCGTAAACAACACTCTTCTGTAAATTAAAACAATTAAGTGGCAGGCCTACAACAAAAATATTTCCACCAGAAGTTATTACCGAAATTAAATCAGAAAATTAAAATAAAAAAAAACACAATGGAGTACTTTAGTGAAATATTGGGCCAAGAGAAAATTAGAAAAATAAATTGAATAATTGTTGAAGAATATATTTTCATAGAATAATTTCTAAGAGCGTATCATAGGTGTGGATTTTAATATTAATATTTTTTGGGGCTTTGAAACTTTTAAAAACATTTGATAGATGAAGAAAGACGTAGATTAAAAATAATATTTTTAAAATTTAACATAAGTGTGGATCTTTTTAAAAATATTTTGTCAAGTACCAAATATAGTACTTAAAAAAGATTTCCAAGCGCGTCGGTCTTGTGCACATCTCCTCCAATTTGAAAGACCACAATCCAAGATGTTTTTTTCTACTTGGTCTTTCCATCTGATTCGTGGTCTTCCCCTTCTACGGGAACCATCAGTAGGCTCGCTTTTATATGCCTTTTGAGCTGGGGCATTCTCATTCATTCGCACAACATGGCCTAGCCATCGTAGTCGCTGCAGCTCACCACGACTGACTATGTCGATGTCCGCGTATAAATTGTAAAGCTCGTGGTTCATTCGACGCCGATATTCACCGTCGACGCAGATCGGCCCGTAGATCTTTCGGAGAAATTTTCTCTCAAACACTTTAAGAGCTGCCTCATCTGCTTGCGCAAATATCCATGCTTCAGATCCATATAACAGTACGGGTAGTATCAGCGTCTTGTGAAGCGTGAGTTTGGTCTGACGGGAGGTGGCATTGTTTCTAAACTGACCATAGTAGCATCTGTTGGCCATCACTATCCTTCTCCGAATTTCAAAACTGATGTCATTAGTTTTATATATGGCGGTACCAAGGTATATAAAATCTTGAGCTACCTCGAAGCTGTAGTTTTCAAGTTTCACAGTTGGTGCGAGTCTACTGGACGTCTTGCGCGTTAATACCACCAGCTTGGTCTTCTCGCCCATTATATCGATGTAATCGGCGTAGGCGAGTAACATGTATTGTTTGCGTCTCGTATGACCTTTTCCAGTTGGATGTTTAAAAAAACACCCGACAAACTGTCACATTGTCTGAATCCTCGTTCGGTATTGAAGGGCTCCGATAGGTCCTTTCCGACTTTAACTGCTGACCTTGTGCCACTTATCCTGCATAGCCATATTAATTTTGCAGGAATGCCGAACGTAAACATGGCTTTAAACACCTCTGAACGGATAGGGCTGTCGAATGCGACTTGATAGTCGACGAATTGGTGGTATGTGTCGATGTGTTTTCCGTGGGTCTTATCCAGGATTTGGCTCAGAGTGAAAAACTGGGTAATGGTAGATTTGCCAGGTCTGAAGCCGCATAGGTATGGTCCACTACTGTCATTGACCATTGACTTCAATCGTTCACACAACACGCTGGATAGCATTTTATATTTGCGATGGGAAGAAGGATAATTCCTCTATAGTTGGCACATATCGTCTTGTCTCCTTGACCAGCATCTGACCACCTGTTTTGAATAATTCGGCTGATAACCCATCGGTACCTGCTGCTTTATTGTTCTTTAGCCGATTGATTGCTATTCCGACCTCATCTTGACTAGGTGGTATACACTCTATACCATAATCTCTTATTGGTTCTAGGGTATCTTCTTCACTGCCACTACTTGGTACCAGAAGTTTTTCAAAATGCTTCTTCGAGATCCTCAACACGCTGTCTGTATCTGTCACCAGGTTTCCTTCTTCATCTCTATATGAGGATGCGCCTACACCAAAATCTTCGGTTTGGTGTTTTACTCGTTGGTAAAATTTCCGGACTTCATTCTGACTCCTGTACATCTCGATTTGCTCACGTTCACGTTTTTCTTGTTCTTTCTCCTCTTTTCTGAAAATACGTTTCTCCTCTCACCTGTTCTTCCGATAGTTCTCCATCACATTACGTGTTGCTACTGTCTGCAGGATTGCCCTATACGCTGCGTTTTTCACATCAGTATCATTACGACACTCCTGATCGTAACATGGGCTTCTTGGTGGTGGTTTTTGGTACCCAAGTGTTGCTTTAGCTGCAGTTTGTAGGGAGTGGGCAATTCTTTGCCATTGTGCTTCTATACTATTATCGGGACAAGAAGTGCTTTCGTCAAGGAGGTGGGTAAGATGAGCGGAGTAGGCCTCGGCTACTTGTTGTGTTTGCAACTTTTCGACTTCGGGTTTCCGTGTTGAGTTAGATTGCACATTTTCTGCAACATTAAGACGAATGCGAACCTTGGCTGCTACAAGGTAATGGTCCGAATCTATATTCGTTCCTCGGATCGATCGAACGTCTAATACACTGTCGGATGTTTCTTCATGAAGACTGAATTTTCCGACGGTGGGACCAAACATATTTCCCTTCCGATTTTTTGCATTAAAATCTTCTAGCAGAATTTTAATGTCATGGCCAGGGCAGCGATCATATGCTGTTTCTAGGCGCCCGTAAAATATGTTTTTGGTCTGCTCATCTTTGCTTTCGGGCGGAGTATGTGTGCAAATAAGACTGATTTAGAAGAACTTGGCTTTTATGCGGTTTATAGCAATTCGCTCATCTACTGGAGTGAATCTGGAGACGAGGTCTTTAATTCTCCTGTTAACCAAAAATCACCAGCCAAATTCACGTCTCATTTCATGGCAGCTACAATGCAGTGCGTAATCATCTGATTTACTTACGCCAGTCCCTTTCCATCGCATTTCCTGTAAGGCAATAATATCGGCTTTGTACGAAAACTGCGCCTGTTCTGTACAAGGTGTGCACATTCCAAGTGCAGATTCGCAGATCGTGGTGCTTTATACGTTTGCGATGGTCGTCAACATTAGGGCGGTTTGGTTTTCTTTTTCTTTGCTTTTCTATGGTAGGAGGCGTTTTCCGAGTGTGGGCAACTAACCCGACGCCTCAGCCCAATATTTTATAGTTCCTATGGGTGACCTTGCGGCACATATAAGCTCATTATTTCAACGGGTGATGAAAATAGCTATCCCAGGTGACACCGCGAGGAGGTTAGTGTCCACAATTGAGATGAAAGAGGGACCAAGATAAGCCTGGTCTTCACCATGTTAAAGCCAATCCGAGCCGTTGCTTGGTATCTATTATCCTCTACGTTACCCATATATAGGCCTGGATTTAAAAAAAGAAAATGTTCAAGGGTCACAATTTGGCGTAGAAATTTTTTAAAATACTTTTTCTAGTTACAACTGCAAACGAAGATTTTTTTTAAAAAAATCTTGTAACAGATATAGGCGTGTATTTTTTCAAAATACTTTTTCAATCTACAAATATAGGCGAGGATTTTTTAAAAATATTTTTTCAAGCATTTTTTTTAATTTTTTAAGGGTCTAACATAGACGTGAATTTTTTTAATTACCACAAACCGTATATTCAGTGTGCCTCCCTCATATCTTTCATCTTTACATCATTGAGAAATATTCACCTACACAAAACATTAAGAAGTTTCTATTTTAATGCGATTGAAAAAAAAATGTTCTTGTCAATTTTTTTCAAGTGTTGTTTTTTTTGTATAAAAATAACCACATGAAATGTAATAAAAAATCGTTGGAAATCAAAAACAAATTTATGGGCGGAACGAACACTTGTGTATGGGTGTGTGTTGTGTGCGTGCGTCTGTGTAGCCAAGCAAATCAATGAATAGAAAATAGAAACAAATTAAGGCCATTGATATTTTTATTAAGTGGTCATCTTCATATAGATTTGTTTACCTGATTATGTAGCTAATTGAATTGACGTTCGAAAGAGGGAGGGAGGAAATCTTTCAAATACATAGAGATTTCAATGTAGAAATTGAGAAAATAATAAAAAAAATATAAAAATCTGATTTCCGAAACGCCATCCCTAGCTGCTCACAGGCACCCTCTTTAGTACATTTATGTATCCCTCAACCCCAACCCTGCTTAGTTTACCCTTGCCGTCGGATTTTGCATAACCAATCCATCATATATTCATTCAATTTTTCTTTCAATTATCCCCCCAACATTTTATCGTTTTCCATCAGCCTATTATCCATTCCGTTATTCTTTCTAGCGTTGATGTGCTAAATTGAGCATTACGGACATTTTCAAAAAAAAAAATATATATATATATATAATAGTCATATCGACGTGGCGGTTTGTTTGTTAGATGGAAAACCAAGACATTACCGCTACTGCTACTGATGAGGATGATATTGCTGATGAAATGAATGACAGCCCCTCTTGTGTGGCCTCCAACCCACCGTTTGAAAAGAGATTGCATCCAATTTAAAATAAATTACTTTACATTAATTGTATTATTTGCTTGTTGTTGTTGTTGCTTGATGCGATGATGAATTAGAAACGGCATAAAATTAATCAAAAAACATGACAAGATTATGACAGCATGCCAGGTAGGGATGGTTGAAATTAATGATCAGCCATTTAGCCAGCGAAACGATGCTAGCGAAAAATTAACTATATCGGAATGTATATAGGAGTGGATTTTTTAAAAATATTTTCAAGGGCAAATATAGGCGGGCATGTTTCAAAATATTTTTAAGGGGCAAATACAGTCGTGGATTTTTTAGATATATTTTTAAGAGGCAAATATATGCCTGGATTTTTTAATAATATTTTTTTAAGGGAATGAGTCGAACATTGAGAGCGGTAACAGGCACCTTTGAACAAATTGATAAGGAGTCTGCCAAAGTAGGTCTGGCAGTAAACGGCGAGAAGACCAAGCTGATGGTATCAACGCGCAAGACGTCCAGTAGACTCGGACCAACTGTGGAACTTGAGAACTGCAGCTTTGAGGTAGTCAAAGATTTTATATACCTTGGTACCGTCATAAATAAAACGAATGACATCAGTTTTGAAATTCGGAGTAGGATAGTGTTAGCCAACAGATACTACTATGGTCTATGTAAGCTGTTTATATGGATCTGAAGCATGGATACTTGCGCAAGCAGATGGGGCAGCTCTTGGAGTGTGTGGAAAAATTCTCCGAAAAATCTATGGGCCGATCTGCGCTGACAGTGAATATCGCCGTCGAATGAACCATGAGTTGTACCAGCTATTCTCGGACATCGGTATTATTAGACGTATTGAGCTGCAGCGACTACGTTCGCTAGGTCGCGTTGTGAAAATGGATGAAAATGTCCCAGTCCAGAAGGCATAAAAAAACGAACCAGCTGATGGTTCACGCAGAAGGGGAAGGCCAGGAATACGTTGGAAAGATCAAGTCGAAGATAACATCGCCGAAAATGGTCTTTAAAATTGGAAAAACTTCGCAAAAGACCGACGCGCCTGGAAATCTTTTCTAAGCTTGGCTTATGGAACGAAAGTTCTGTCACAAGGCAGCTAAGTAAGTAAGTAAGTTTTAAGGGACAAATATAGTCGTGGATTTTTTTTTTAAATACACATACATATTTTACTGCAACAATAGAATTACCTGTGATTTGTTCGGCGGAAACTTCTGTCTACCAAAGGTCTTTGAACTGAGTCCTTTGAAATATTTTTGCAGATCAAATTTTATTTTCGTAATAGGGTCGCTTATGTTATTATTCTCAGCATGTGGTTTTTACTATTTATTTGTTACTCTGATTGCTATTCTTTTTTGTCGGTAACTATTCTCGAAACACTGACCTCTTTGCAGTTGCCTTAAAAGGGGTCCATGGCCAGATACAGCTAACAGATATTCTTCGAAACACTTACAAAGCAATTTACTCACATCATTCATTGAAGGTGTGTATCAAATGTCTGCGATAATTTGCACAAAATGTAGCAGATATGTATTCGATTTCGAAGAATAGTAATAAATATTTAAGGGCGGATTCGGAGTAAAAAAAAGGAATACACGTCTTTGATAGACCCTCCAAAAATATTTTTAAAAAATCCACACCTTTATTAGAGCCTTGAAAATATTTCTAAACCAGTAAGGAAAGTAGTAAAGTCGGACTGGGCCGACTATATGATACCCTTCACCACTTTGGGTATATTGCGCATATGTATCCCTACAATTGTATGTCTGCCACCTATGATAAATTTAATTTCATTCGGGCAGATTTAAAGTCGTCTGCGTAACAAAGGGACAAATTTATGGAAAACGATTTATAGCAAAATTGATACACTCTCTTCGTTACGCCGCACTGTTAAGAATTTAATTTCCATCAGACACCCGTTCGAAATACATATGGAAGCTATCGCTGGATCTGCACCAATTTCACCAAACCCCAATAACGTCATTCAAGTCTCAATTTGATACGTTGTGCAAAATTTCGTGTTAATCGGACAAACATTAGAAGTTTGGTGCACCATTTATGTAAAATCGGACGAAACTATATATGGAAGCTTTATCTACATCTGAACCGATTTTCACGAAACTTAGCATTCTACACTCAATTCAGAACGGTGTGCCAAATTTCGTGTAAATCGAAAGCTATTTAGGGACTTTGGTGCACCATTTGCATAAAATCGGGCGGAACTATATATGGGCGCTATATATAAATCTGAACCGATTTCCACGAAACTTAGCACACATCATTCTAGGCTCAATTCAGTACGCTGTGTCAAATTTCGTGCAAATCGAAAGTTTATAGGGATTTTGGTACACAGTTTACCTTAAATGGGGCGAAGCTATATGTGGGAGCTATATCCAAAATTGAACCGATTTTCACGAAACTTAACACACATCATTCTAGACTGAATTCAGTACGGTGTGCCAAATTTTGTGCAAATCGAAGGATATATGTGGACTTTGGTGCACCATTTGTGTTAAATCGGACGAAACTATGGGATCTATATCTAAATCTGAACCGATTTCCACGAAACTTAGCACACATCAATCTAGACTCAGTTCAGTACACTGTGCCAAATTTCGTGCAAATCAAAAGCAATTTAGGGACTTTGGTGAACCATTTGTCTCAAATCGGAAGAAAATATATATGGGAGCTATATCTAAACCTGAACCGATTTCCATGAAACTTAACACACATCATTCTAGGCTTAATTAAATACGCTGTGCCAAATTTCGTGCAAATCGATGCCTATTTACGGATTTTGGTGCACCATTTACCTTAAATCGGACGAAAATATATATAGGAGCTATATCTAAATCTGAACCGATTTTCACGAAACCTAGAACACAGCATTTTAGGCTTAATTTAGTACGCTGTGCCAAATTTCGTGTAAATCGAAGCATATTTAGGGACTTTGGTGCGCCATTTACTTAAAATCGGAAAAATATATATATGGGAGCTATATCTAAATCTGAACCGATTTTCACCAATTTCAATTGGGTTCATCCTTGGGCCAAATATGCCAAATTTCCTTCAATTCGAATAATAAATACGACCAGTACTTTGTTCACAATTTAACATCGAAAGACGGACGAACGGACATGCATAAATCGACATAGAAAGTGATTCTAATGCATAACCTCAAATGGAACCATGTGTCTATCTCGTTTCCTTTTGCCTGTTGCACAAATACATAATACCCTGTACCACAGTGCGGTGAAGGGTATAAAAATCCACACCTTTGTAAGAGCCTTGATAAAATATTTTTTAAAAGTCCACACCTTTGCTAGACCTTTGAAAAACACATTTAAAAAATCCACGCCATTATTAGAGCCTTGAAAAACCTTTTTTAAAAAAATCCACGCCTCTTTTTTGTCTTCTCAACAATAATCCACTCCATTAATTAAGTCAAGTCGATTACATGATGATAAATTTCCATAACAATGAATTTGTTCGAATGTTGTCACATTTCTTTATTTTCAGTTTCTATTGTTCGTTTGCTGCAATCAGACGGAGACGTCTGTCCATCCAGCCAGACGTCCATGAATTTTTTCACATGTGATTAAAAAATTAAAAAAGAAAACACTGAAAATTCAATTCCAAGTGCAACCACAATGAGTTTTAATTTAAACAAAGCAAAAAGCGCCGACATTCGATTTAGAAAGAAGTGTTCATAATACCCGGGGATAATCCGTATTACGAAGACATATCGAGAAGTGGAATAAAAGGCGGAGATTAATGGGAAGCGAGAGACGTTTAAACATTGAGAAAATAGAAAAAGAAATAAAGTTAGGAATTTGAAAGCATCGAACCCACGTCTTCGATAGATAATTGAAAAAATAGTTTGTAAAAATCCTTACCTTTATTAGAAAAAAATATTTTGTAAAAAAACACGCCTTTGTTGGACCCTTGTAAAAATATTTTTAAAATTCCACGCCTTCCTTACACCCTTGAAAAAATATTTTGTAAAAATTCTTGCCTTCATTAGACCCTTGAAAGATAAAAAAATATTTTTTTTCTTGAAAATCCACGTCTTCGTTAGACCCTTGATATTTTGTAAAAATCCTTGCCTTCATTGGAGCCTTGGAAAAATATTTTTTAAAAAGCCAAGCCTTTGTTACACCCTTCTTTAGATCTTTGGGTTAAGATTTTCCGTTTTTTTTTTCTTTCAAAATATATTATTTTTTATAACCGCAAACAACATTTGTTTTATCGTACAATCTACTACTACCCCCTTCGTGCTATCAGATCGTTGTGGACAGCTGTGTTAAGCACTTTTATTAACACATTTTAATAAATTATTGTGTAATCAGCATATTGTTGTTGTTGTTGCTGTTATTGCTGACTGCAATTTTCTTTGATATGCGATAATTGAAATTGAAACCAAACTGTTGTGGTTTTGCGAACAAAAAAGTTTAAAACTATATTTTTAAAATCCGTATAGAATTATTTAAAAGGAAGGAAACTAGAACAAAAATATATTCCCTTCACAAATTGATGTTACATATTTAATTAAAATTGTTTTATAATATATAAGTGTTGGAATTAGAAAACATAAATAAAATACTATTTTTCAACCCAGTAGAAAGTGTCCTGCAGACAACATCAACGAATGGTGTAAGAGACAATGGCAATTCCTTGAAGACACTTTGCAGGCAGCAATGTGAAATCGTCAATGTGAATTTTCACACAAGGTGTCGCAGTATTCATGCACGATAACTTGGGCGACAGGGTAAGCGATATTGTCGTTGACGACAACTTCGGCGACTAAATTCCCTACTTTTCGTCCCATATATATTTTCATCCGATTTAAGGTAAATGGTGCACCAAAGTACCTATGTATCTTTCGATTTACACGAAATTTGGCACAGCGTACGGAAATGAGTCTAGAATGGTGTGTATTAAGTTTCGTGAAAATCGGTTCAGATTTCGATATAGCTCCCATATATATTTTCGTCCGATTTTAGGTAAATAGTGCACCAAAGTCCCTATATATCCTTTGATTTGCACAAAATTTGGCATAGCGTACTGAATTAAGTCTATAGTGATATGAGTTAAGGTTTGTGAAAATCGGTTCAGATTTAGATATAGCTCCCATATATAGTTTCGTCCGATTTTAGGTAAATAGTGCACCAAAGTCCCTATATATGTTTCGATTTGCACGAAATTTGTAATAGCGTACTGAATTGAGTCTAGAATGGTGTGTACTAAGTTTCGTGAAAATCGGTTCATATTTAGATATAGCTCCCGTATATATTTTCGTCCCATTTTAAGGTAAATAGTGCATCAAAGTCCTATATATCCTCCGATTTCCACGAAATTTGGCATAGAGTACAGAATTGAGTCTAGAATGGTGTATATTAAGTTTCGTGAAAATCGGTTCAGATTTCGATATAGCTCCCATATATATTTTCGTCCGATTTGAGGTAAATAGTGCACGACAGTCCCCATATATATCCTTCGATTTGCATGAAATTTGGCATAGCGTACTGACTTATGTCTAAAACGTTGTGTGTTAAATTTCGTGAAAATCGGTTCAGATTTAGCTATAGCTCCCATATATATGATCGTCCGATTTGAGGTAAACAGTGCATCAAAGTCCCTATATATCCTTCGAAATTTGGCATAGCGTACTAAATTAAGTCTATAGTGATGTTTGTTAAGTTTCGTGAAAATCGGTTCAGATTTAGATATAGCTGTCATATAGATTTTCGTCCGATTTAAAGTAAATTGTGCACCAAAGTCACTATATATCTTTCGATTTGCACGAAATTTGGTATAGCGTACAGAATTGAGTCTAGAATGATGATTGGTAAGTTTTGTGAAAATCGGATCAGATTTAGATATAGCTCCCATATATATTTTCGTCCGATTATAAGTAAATGGTGCACCAATGTTCGTAAATATGCATCGATTTGCACGAAATTTGGTATAGTGTACTGAATTGAGTCTAGAATGATGATTGGTAAGTTTAGCTATATCTAAATCAGATTTAGATATAGCTCCCATATATATTTTCGTCCGATTTGAGGTAAATAGTGCACTAAAGTTCCTTCGATTTCCAGGAAATTTGGCATAGCGTACAGAATTGAGTCGAGAATGATGATTGAAACGTTTTCCATAAATTTGTCTCATGGTATGCAGATGACTCTAAATCTGCCCGAATCAAATTCAATTTCTCACAGGTTGCAGAAAGACACTCGTATTTTCCTTCGAGGGAACATTGACTTGCAAATGTAAGGATACATATGCGCAATATACCCAAAGTGGTGAAGGGTATCATATAGTCGGCCCAGTCCGACTTTACAACTTTCCTTACAGGTTTTGTTTTGTTTTGTTTTCATATTTCGAGAAGAACGACATTTTCGATGACATATCATGTGTTTTGTCATGAATGACAATTCCATAAATTTCGTCAACGTTTCGTCAACGAACTTGTCAAGCATGAGAGTATTTTCTACTGGGAAAATACTATTTTACAAACTAAGAACATGTGTGTGTGTAGTTGTAATGTGGACAAAAAAGTTTTCATAAATTCATGCTGCTTTGGCAAGTTAACTAAATTAAAATAAAATTTTGAAAACATGTGATTTAGCTGTTGTTGTTGTTTTTTTTGGGAATGTGTTAAACGAATTTAACACAAATGTAAATATTTTATACAATTTGCATATTTTATATGTGGCAATTTAAAGCCAAACAATTACTAGGCAACGTTATGATTTCAGGATTATTTATTTGTATGTAACATTCGCTGAAAAAATATTTGGAAATAAGTCGACATATTTATTGCGACTTAATGGCCTTTATTAGGCCTTTTGGTGACCCTAGAAAAATATTTTTTAAAAAATCCACGCCATTGTTAGACCCTTAAATAAAATCGCTTAAATCCAAGTCTTGTTTAGGCCCTTGAAAAATTACTTTTAAAAAATCCAAGCCTTAGTTAGACCCTTGAAAAAATCCACGCCTGTTGGTGGCCCTTGAAAGATTAAAGATTATTTTTAAAAAATCCAAGCCACACATATCATTATCAATATTTAATATTCCACATATTCGCCGCAACGTCATATACGTCCATCCTTTACTTCCTGCGCTTTCAACACTGCAAGTCACGTTCATAATTATGCAAATGTAAATTGCAGATAATCAGATAATAATCAACTAAATCGTATGAAATTAGAGTAAATAGAAATCTGCCACTTAATTGGATATGGAATTACTAAAAAAAGTGAAGCTGGCAAAAAAATGGCACTTGAAATTGTCAAATGAGTTGGAAGCTCTGCTTCGCAAATGGAATTCTCTTCACAGCTATGGAATTAATTTCTATGGTAGCCATGCAAAAAATGGTAATCATTTCGTGGTAGAAAAAAGTAATATTTTCCATAAGGATTCATCATGGCCATTAGCTACAAATTGTTTAACAAAAAAAAAAAAAAAAAAGCAACAAAAAAACAAAAATCGTTAGTCAGACACATAATGGCCAATGGAATTGAAAGGGAATTTCACTCAAATGTGTGGCAATTACAAAAAAACAGCCATCCATATGACTAGATACTCACTGATATGGGCGTGAATTTTCAAAGGATTTTTTAAGGAACCACAGATGTTGACTTTTTTAAAAATATTTTCTCAAAGGCCTAACAACGGCAAGGATTTTTTAAAAGGCGTCGATTTTTGGTCTAACAATGGCGTGGATTTTTTTAAAAAAAATTTTTCAAGGGTCTAACAAATGCGTGGAATTTTTTTTATATTTTTTTTCAAGGCCTATACCAAACCAGCAAGGAAAGTTCAAAAGTCGGACGAGGCCGACTACATGATACCCTTCACCACTTTGGGTACCAATCTGAAATTTATGAAAAATTGAATGTCAATCATGGAGCGAAATATGTAAAAGACCTAATTCAGAACTCTGTGCAAAATGTTGTCTCAATCGGACAAACACCTATAGTATGGTGCGCCATTTACATAAAATCGGAGGAAATTATATATGGGAGCTATATTTAAATCTGAACAGATTTCAACAAAACTTCGCATACATAAATTTTGTGCCAATCGTCCTAAATTTGACTATATATAGGAGCAATATCTAAATCTGAACCGGTTCCAACAAAACTTGACATGCATCAGTCTGGGCCTAATTCAATACTCTATGCAAAATTTTGTCTCAATCGGACAAATATTGGCAGTATGGTGCTCCATTTACATAAAATCTAATGAAACTATATATGGGAGCTATATCTAAATCAGGACAGCGTGTATCAATCTAGACCAAATTCAGTACTCTGTGCCAAATTTTGTCTCAATCGGACAAATATTCGGAGTTTAGTAGTCCATTCACCTAAAATCGGACGAAACTATATATGGGAGCTATATTTAAATCTGAACCGATTCCAACAAAATTTAGCATACATCAATCTGGACCTAAATCAGTGCTCTGTGCAAAATTTTGTCTCAATCGGACAAATGTATACTGCCCACATTTTTGCACAGAGTACTGCTTTATTTTATTTACCTAAAATCGAACGAAACTATGTATGGGAGCTATATCTAAAACAGAACCGATTTCAACAAAACTTGGCATGTATCAATCTAGACCTAATTCAGTACTCTGTGCCAAATTTTGTCTCAATCGGACAAATATTGGGAGTTTAATGGTCCATTCACCTAAAATCGGACGAAACTATATATGGGAGCTATATATAAATCTGAACCGATTTTCTCCAAACTTGGCAGACATCGTTCTAGGCTATATTCAGTACGTTATGCCAAATTACGTGCAAATCGAAAGATATGTAGGCACATTGGTGCACCATTTACATAAAATCGGACGAAACTATATATGGGAGCTATATCAAATTCTGGACCGATTTTCACGAAACTTGGCGTGGTGCACCATTCGGACGAAAATGCATATGCATATTCTCAAAAGGAACTATGGGTCTATCTCGTTTCCTTTTGCCTGTTACGAACATTTTGTGCCAGACATAATACCCTGTACCACAGTGTGGTGAAGAGTATAAAAACATCCATGTGAAGGGTATAAAAACATCACTGACATGGGCGTGAATTTTCAAGAAGCCACAGGAGACTTTTTAAAAATATTTTTCAATGGCTTTTTAAAATATTTTTTCAAGAGTTTTCCAAAGCGTGCATTTTTTCAAGAGTCTAACAGAGGCGTGTATTTTTTAAAAATATTTTTTCAATGAACTATTAGATATTTGGATTTTTTAAAGTAGCTTGTTTCTCATTACCAAAAAATTCTCGACTCCATAGCATTTCACAAACGACGTCTCTGCTTAGGCGAATGCTAGTTATATGTTTCCTGGAATATGTCCTGTCAAATGACATGTGTTTAACATTCAATGTTGTAACGCCAGTGTATGTGTTTTGTTGTTGCAATCTAACTGAAAAGAGAGTGACAATCGGTTTTTTTTGGGAGGATTATGATTTAATCGGATTTTGTCTGCTTTTATTTTGCAAATTGGTCACGTGACCAAAAATAAATTAAATGTGAAATAAAAGTGGCCAAATTATATATTTATATAATTTTCGTTTAGTGTATGGGTAAAAATTAAAAGTAATAAAAATCGGAATAAGTAAACTTGCCTAATGTTTTCAGATGCAGAGAAATTAGTCAGGTCAGAGAAGGGGAAATGTTGGGCTACGACTTTTAAAATATATTAGTAGGCAGTTGAGCCTTAGAGCCTGGCTTATTGATATAAAAATCAACTTTTACTCAACCCTTCTGAATAAAATTTAAACATTTAAAAAATTCAGACACCATATACCCCTTTCGAATACATTCCCCTCACCATCGGAATATATTCTCATTTTTATACCCTTCACCACACTGTGATACAGGGTATTATGTCTTTGTGCATATGTTTGTAACAGACAAAAGGAAACCATATAGACACATGGTTGCTTTTGAGAAAATGCACTTTTTGAGTCGATTTATGCATTTCCGTCCGTCCATCCGTCCGTCTGTCCGTCCATGTATTTATGATCCGATTTGGATGAAATTTGTACAAGACACTTAGTTGGCCCAAGGACGAACTGTATTGAAATTGGGAAAAATCGGTTTAGATTTAGATATAGCTCCCAAAATACCACGGTATGGGTTAAGATTTAGATATAGGTAAATAATGCACCAAAGTCGCTATATATCCTTCGATTTGCACGAAATTTGGCATAAAGTACTAAATTAGGTCTAGAGTGATGTGTGTTAAATTTTGTGAAAATCGGTTCAGAATTAGATATAGCTACCATATATATTTTCTTCCGATTTTAGGTAAATAATGCACCAAAGTACCTATATATCTTCCGATTTGCACGAAATTTGGCATAGAGTATTAAATAAGGTCTAGAGTGATGTGTGTTAAATTTCGGGAAAATCGGTTCAGATTTCGATGTAGCTCCCATATACATTTTCGTCCGATTTTAGGTAAATGGTGCACCAAAGTCCCTATATATCATTCGATTTGCACGAAATTTGACACAGCGTACTGAATTACGCCTAGAATGATGTGTGCAAAGTTTCGTGAAAATCGGGTCAGATTTAGCTATAGCTCCCATATATATTTTCGTCCGATTTAAGGTAAATGGTGCATTAAATTCCCTAAATATCATTCGATTTGCACGAAATTTGACACAGCGTACTGAATTACGCCTAGAATGATGTGTGCAAAGTTTCGTGAAAATCGGTTGAGATTTAGAAATATCTCCCATATATATTTTCGTCCGATTTAAGGTAATTGGTGTACCAAAGCCACTATATATACTTCGATTTGCACGAAATTTGGCACAGCGTACTGAATTAAGCCTAGAACGATGTGTGTTAAATTTCGTGAAAATCGGTTCTGATTTCGATATAGCTCCCATATATATTTTTGTCCGGTTTGAGGTAAATGGTGCACCAACGTTCCTGTATATCCTTCGATTTGCACGAAATTTGGCATAAAGTACTAAATTAGGTCTAGAGTGATGTGTGTTAAATTTTGTGAAAATCGGTTCAGAATAAGATATAACTCCCATATATATTTTTGTCCGATGTGAGGTAAATGGTGCACCAACGTTCCTGTATATCCTTCGATTTGCACAAAATTTGGCACAGCGTACCGAATTGAATCAAGAATGATGAGTGGTGAGTTTCGGGAAAATCGGTTCTGATTTCGATATAGCTCCCATATATATGTTCGTCCGATTTTATGTAAAAGGTGCACCAACGTCCCTATATACCCTTCGATTTGCACGAAATATTGCACAGCGTACTGAATTAAGTCTAGAACGATGTGTGTTAAATTTCGTGGAAATCGGTTCAGATTTCAATATAGCTCCACTATATCTTTTCGTCCGATTTAAGGTAAATGGTGTACCAAAGTCCCTATATATCTTTCGATTTGCACGAAATTTGACATGGGGCACTGAACTAGGTCTAAAATGATGTGTGCTAAGTTTAGTGAAAATTGGTTCAGATAAAGATATAACTCCATATATATTTGCATCCTATTTTAGGTAAAAGGTGCACCAAATTCCCTATATCTCTCGATCTCTCGATTAGTACGAAATTTGTCATAGCGCACTGAATCAACTCTAGAATGATGTGTGCTAAGTAAAAATCGGTTCAGATTTAGATGTAGCTCCCATATATATTTTTGTCCGATTTTAAATAAATGGTGCGCCAAACTCCTAATGTTCGTCCGATTAACACGAAATTTTTCACAACGTATCAGATTGAGACTTAATTGACGTTAGTGCGTATTTACGGGAGTCTGATTGAGGTTAAATTTTTATCAATGCGGCGTACCGAATAGCGTTTATCAATTTTGCTATAAATCGTGTTCCATAAATTTACTTTGACTATAAATCTGTCCGAATGATATTAAATGTAGCATAGGTTGGAGAAGGACCTTCGAGGCAACATTGACATACAATTGTGAGGATATATATGAACAATATACCCAAAGTGGTGAAGGGTATCATATAGTCCGACTTTACCACTTTCCTTACTGGTATATATATATCAATTTGTTTTTTTTTTTGTCGAAAGCATCTGCTCCACTTACTGACATTGTTGGCTGAGCACATGTTGATTGTTCTCTACGTATGAGCGAGTATGTATATTTATATAGTTAATTAAATAAATATAACTATAGTGAATAACTGACAAATTGTGGTACTAGCATGTGAACAATACTAACAGAACCAGCCATCTAGAATCGGCGAAGCCAAAACAATGGAATCGCAGCTTTGGTTGGGGCTGATGCTGCTTCTTCTTCTGCTGCTGCTGGTGATGTTGTTGTGCTTAACAATGTCATTGAGTGAGTGTAAATAGAGAGAGCAGTAACAATGGATTAAACGATAACAAAAAAATAAAAAAAAAATATTAAAATATGAAATGGGGAGAAAAAAACCCAAGGGGGGAGTGTTAAATTTATTAAATTCCAGAAAAAAAATCACTATTTTGTTAGGTTCTTCAAAACATATTTTAAAAAAAAATCCACGGCTCTGATAAAAAGTATTTTTTAAATCCACGCCTCTGAAAGAAAAATATTTTTTAAATCCACGCCTCTGAAAGAAAAATATTTTTTAAATCCACGCCTCTGTTGCTTTGGTGCCTTAATTTTCCTTAAAAAAATATTTAAAAAGTCTCGCTTATAGGTATTATTTCCATACTCGCATTCCCCATTTAAGATATTTTAAACCTTGTCCGAAAAACGCGATATCGAAAATAATACAGCAAATCAAGCAGAAAAAAACTTAAAAAAAAACAAAAAATATTGTCCAAGTCAATTGGAATCGCAAACCCCATGTCGGTGTTCTGCACTCGGCACGCAAGTGTGAACAAAATCAAATTATAAGCCGTAATAAAATAAACTTGTAGCCTGCCGTATGATGGCGGTGATGGCAGAGGATGGCAGCGACACATGCTGCCACTTAAAAGCCAAGCGAAAAATAAAAACGGTTGTCTTCCTGCAGTGACAATTATCTGCCTCGACGATGATGGTGGCGGCACAAATGTTGTGATCTCCGAATGACGTCTGTTTGATTTTCAGCGGTAATTACTTTGTCATTCTATTTGATTTTAGCGCTGTTTGATGTGTTCTGCAATATTGCAGTTGAATTTTAGTTTTTTGCTTTTATTTCGTTGCAGTTGTTGGTCAAATAAACCAATTCAATATTTTTCGAAATGCCTCACACACACAAAACTACAAATAATTCCTATCAAAACATCACTGAGTTTGTAATTTTTTCTAATTGTGTAAAATATTAGTAGTAAAATATTTATAGTTGTTGTTGTTTTTGAAAATTGAAATTGCGTTTCGGATAGGAAGCATTCGAACTAATTTTTAAATTATTCCATCTGATTGGATTTTTTTAAAAATATATATTTATACCCTACACAACTATGTTGTCAGGGTATTATAGCTTTGTGCAGTCCCAAGAGTTTATAACGCCGCGAAATATTGGTCCTACACTCACATTTATGTATAGGCTCACTTTTATGTCGATGACTTGTGTGATTATAATTTGACGATACAGCCACAGTTATGGACCTTTACTTACCTAGTTAGGTGGCTTGTTACAGAACGGTTGTTCCATAAGCCGAGCTTAAAAAAATTCCAAACGCGTCGGTCTTGTGCGCATCTCCACCATTTTGAAAGACCACCTTTCAAGATGTTGTTTTCTACTTGGTCTTTCCATCTGATTCGTGGCCTTCCCCTTCTACGGGAACCATAAGTAGGCTCACTTTTACATGACTTTTGACTATGTGGCCTAGCCATCGTCCGCGATATTCACCGTCGACGCAGATCGGCCCTTATATCTTTCGGAGGGTTTTTCTTTCAAACACACCAAGAGCTGCCTTATCTGCTTGCTCATGTACCCATGCTTCAGATCCATATAATAGAAGGGGTAGTATCAGGGTCTTGTAAAGTGTGAGTTTGGCGTCTGGCGGAAGGTGGCCTTGTTTCTAATCTGCTTACCTAGACCATAGTAGGATCTGTTGGCCTTCACAATCCTTCTCCGAATTTCAAAACTGATGTCATTCGTTTCAGTTATGGCGGTACCAAGGTATATAAAATCTTTAACTACCTCGAAGCTGTAGTTCTCAAGTTGATAGTTGATACCGTCTGCTTTGTCTTATTGTCATTTAATGGCAGTCCCACTTTGGGAGACTCCTTCTAAATTTGTTCAAAGGTGGATGTTACCGCTCGCAATGTTCGAACCATTATTTCGATGTCATCGGCGTAGGCGAGTAACATGTGTTGTTTGGTGTACATAGTGCCAATTCTGTTCACGTTTGCCTCTCGTATGACCTTTTCTAGCAGGATGTTAAAAAGGTCACACGACAAACTATCACATTTTCTGAATCCTCGCTCGGTATTGAAGGGCTTCGATAGGTCCTCTCCGACTTTACCTGTTGATCTTGTGCCACTTAAAGTTATCCTGCATAACCGTATTAATTTGGCAGGAATGCCGAACGTAGACATGGCTTTAAATACATCTGAACGGATAGGGCTGTCGAATGCGGCTTTATAGTCGACGAATATGTGGAATGTGTTTTTCGTGGGTCTTTTCCAGGATTTGGCGCAGAGTGAAAATCTGGTCAATGGTGGATTTGCCAGGTCTGAAGCCGCATCGGTATGGTCCAATAATGTCATTAACCATTGGCTTCAGTCGTTCACACAGTACGCTGGATAGCACTTTATATGCGGTTGGAAGGAGACTTATTCCTCTATAGTTGGCACATATCGTCTTGTATCCTTTTTTGAGCACGGGACACAGGATGCTGAGGTTCCAATAATTGGGCATGCATTCTTCTAGCCAAATTGTACTAAACAGCTGGTGCATGCTCCTGACCAGCATCTGACCACCAGTCTTGAGTAGTTCGGCTGGTAGCCGTCGGCTCCTGCTGCTTTATTGTTCTTGAGCCGATTAATTGCTTTTATGACCTCATCTTGGCTAGGTTGTATACACTCTATACCATCATCTTTTATTGGTTCTGGGGTATCATCTTCACCGCCACCATTTGATACTAGAATCTTTTCGAAATGCTCCTTCTAGATCGTCAACACGCTGTCTGTATCTGTCACCAGGTTTCCTTCTTCATCTCTACAGGAGAAAGTGCCTGCACCTTCGGTTTGGTGTTTTACTCGTTGGTAAAATTTCCGGACTTCATTCTGACTCATGTACATCTCGATTTTCTCACGCTCACGTTTTTCTTGTTCTTAATTCTTTATTCTGAAAACACGTTTCTCCTTTTCTCCCTATTGCTAGTTACTGCATTGTTGCCATATACGCTGCGTTTTTCACATTAGTAGCATTTTTCAGATCATATCATGGGTTTCCTGATGGTGGTTTTTGGTACCCAATTGTTCCTTTTGCTGCAGTTTGTAGGGAGTGGGCAATTCTTTGCCATTGTGCTTCTATACCCCTATCGAAACAGGAAGTGCTTTCTTCAAGCAGATTGGTAAGTTGAGCGGAGTAGGCCTCGGCTACATGTTGTGTTTGCAGCTTTTCGACGTCGAGTTTCCGTGTTGTATTATATCGCACCTTTGCTGCAACGTTAAGACGGGTGCGTACCTTGTCTGCCACAAGGTAATGGTTCGAATCGATATTCGCTCCTCGGATCGATCGAACGGCTAATACAATGGATGAATGCCTTCCGTCTTTCACAACATGATCAAATTGATTTCTCGTTGCTTGATTAGGAGAAATTTAGGTGGCCTTGTGTATATCGAGATGCTTGAATCTGGTGCTGCTACCTGCCATGTTTTTTGCTGTCGCGAAGTCAATCAACTTCATGCTGTTGTCGGGTGTTTCTTGATGAAGGCTGAATTTTCCGACGGTGGGGTCAAATATATTTTCCCTTCCGATTTTTGCATTAAAATCTCCTAGCAGAATTTTAGTGTCATGGCCAGGGCAGCGATCATGTACTGTTTCTAGGCGCTCGTAAATAAGGGCGCAAATAAGGCTGATGTAGAAGAACTTCGCTTTTATACGGAGTGGTCATATGCAGTTTCTAGGCGATCGTAATATATGTCTTTGGTCTGCTCATCTTTGCCTTCGGTCATAGCATGGGCGCAAATGAAACTGATGTAGAAGAACTTCGCTTTTATACGGATTATAGCAATTCGCTCATCTACTGGAGCGAATCTGAAGACGAGGTCTCTTATTCTCCTGTTAACCATAAATCCGCAGCCAAACTCACGACTCGTTTCATGGCAGCTATAATACAGTTCGCAATCATCTGATTTACTTACGCCAGTACCTTTCCGTCGAATTTCCTGTAAGGCAAAAATGTCGGCTTTGTACTTCTTGAGTACATCCGCCAAAGCGAACACTGCGCCTGTTCTATACAAGGTGCGCACATTCCAAGTGCAGATTCGCAGATCGCGGTCCTTAAAACGTTTACGGGGGTCGTCAATGTTAGGGGGTTTAGTTTTATTTTTCTTTGCTTTTCATATTAGGTTGGGTTTTCCGAGAGTGGGCAACTAAGCCGACGCCTCAACCCATTTTTTTTATAGTTTTTATGGATGAACTCGCGGCACATATTAGCTCACTATTTCATCGGGTGATGAAAATAGCTATCCCAGGTGGCACCACGGGGAGGTCAGGGTCCGCAATTGAGATGAATGAGGGACCAAGATAAGCCTTGGTTCGCCATGTTAAAGCTAATCAGAGCCGTTACTTGGTATCTATCATCCCCCTCGCCACCCATTTAAAAATATATTTTTTTAAATATTTTATAGAGGAGCCACAGCGGCTTCGCAAGGGCAATCCTCGTCATATAATTATATAGTTATAATTAAGAGATTAACTTTTTCGAAATATATTTTTATTTTTCATTTGAATTTAATATTTTTAATAGTAATGTAACTTGTTTCATTTTCCTTTTCAGGTAAGCCAATTTCTGGAGAAATAAATAATGAAGATTTTTTCTTGGAAACCCATTAAAGGTAAATTCTTTTAAATAAAAGCGTAGGAATCAGGAAATTACGTTACGTTGTAAATTGTAGAAATAAAAAAAATTATTAGAATTCAAATAAGGATCATACACCCCTATCCCTCCTGCTGTCTCGAGAAAATAATCAAGTCTCTAGAGAAAGTTTCCTCTGTGAAAACAAATATTTTTACAAATTGCCATCCTTCCTCATTAAATTTACCACTTAAAACCTCATACTTATAATTAAACGGAATGATTTAGTCGAATCCTCCTCAGAATTAATATAAAAACACACACACACACACTGATACGAAAATCAACAATTCACATTTGTGTCAAACTTCATGATTGATAAGCGTTAATCAATTTCCATTTTGTTACGTAGGAAAAATACAAAATAAAATCAACGTCATTCCAGATGATGACGATTGGGCTCCAAGTGCAGAGTTGTGTGAGAGGATGCAGAGGATGGGGTGACGTATGATTTATTTCATTAATCAGCCAACACCAAGAACAAACACATACAGTAATGATATGAAAATGCTACACACACACACAACTTCCATAATCATTCCGACAGTACTCCTGGGTCATGGATGGTAGGGCGAATCTTAAGTTCTGCCATTCATCAGCAATGTGCGTGTAAAATACATGCATCAATCCATCCATCCACCTACCTACATTCTGATATATCATAATTATTTATTTTTCTGAGGGTTTGTGTGTGTGTGTGTGTGGAGGTGTGGCAAAATAAATGAAAATCAATAATTGTCGGCAACACACTCGCTCATTCAGACACACTCACATCTCCACAATCAAGCGGAGAATTATGAATGCGTGTGAAAAAAGTTGGAAAACAAAAATGAAATGTAAAAAATAGAAATAAAAAAATAATCATATGCCACAGTGAGAGTAAACATTTCACGCCCCTTGATAAAGATAATTGAACTTGACACAGCTGTTGCCGTTCAAAGTCAAGGGGAAAAAACTAGCAGCTACATTTGGCAGTCCGAATGAAATAAATGTAAATAATAAAAATAACTATCAAAAATAAAAATATTTAACAAACATATTTTGAAAATAATCCACGCCTTTGTAAGGACCTTAAAAATATTTAAAAAAAATCCAAGCCTTTGTAAGGACCTTAAAAAATATTTTAAAAAAATCCACGCTTTTGTAAGGACATAAAAAAATATTACAAAAAAAATCCACGCCTTTGTAAGGACCTTAAAAAATATTTTAAAAAAAAAATCCACGCCTAAATGTAGGCACCGAATCCACGCCTATAAGTAGGCACCGAAAAACTAATTTAAAAATAATTTTAAAAATCCACTCCTATGGGCAGTCCAGAAAAAAATACTTTTAAAAAATCCACGCCCATGGCAAGGTCTTGAGAAAATATTTAAAAAAAATCCACGCCTTTGTAAGGACCTTAAAAAATATTAAAAAAAAAATCCACGCCATTGTAAGGACCTTAAAAAATATTTAAAAAAAATCCAAGCCTTTGTAAGGACCTTAAAAAATATTTAAAAAAAATCCACGCCTTTGTAAGGACCTTAAAAAATATTTAAAAAAAATCCAAGCCACACCTTAAAAAATATTTAAAAAAAATCCACGCATCTTGGTAGACCTTAAAAAATATTTAAAAAAATCCACGCCTTTGTAAGGACCTTAAAAAATATTTAAAAAAATCCACGCCTTTGTAAGGACATTAAAAAAATATTTAAAAATCCACCGTCGTTAAAAAATCCACACCTATGAATAGGTCCTTAAAACGCCTATGAATAGGTCCTATGAATAGGTCCTTAAAAAATCCACACCTATGAATAGGTCCTGGCGTAGGGGATGATAGATACCAAGCAACGGCTCAGATTGGCTTTAACATGGCGAAGTCCAGACTTATCTTGGTTCCTCTTTCATCTCAATTGTGGACACTGACCTCCCCAAGGTGAAACCTGGGGAGATATTTTCATCACCCGATGAAATAGTTGGCTAATATGTGCTGCGAGTTCACCCATAAGAACTATAAAAAAATGGGTTAAGGCGTCGGGTTAGTTGCCCACTCTCGGAAAACCCAACCTACTATGAAAAATCAAAGAAAAAGAAAAGCAAACCCCGGCGCAGTTTTCGCTTTGGCGGATGTCTTACTGGAAATGCGAAATGCAGGTGCAGTGTTCGCTTTGGCGGATGCCTTACTGGAAATGCGATGGAAAGGGACAGGCGTAAGTAAATCAGATGGTTTCGCCCTGTATTATAGCTGCCATAAAACGAGGCGTGAATTTGGCTTAACAGTTAACAGGAGAATGAAAGACCTCGTCTGCAGATTCACTCCAGTAGATGAGCGAATTGCTATATCCGCATAAAAGCGAAGTTCTTCTACATCAGTCTCATTTACGTTCATTCTCCGACCGTAGATATAGGTGAACATACCAAAGACACATTTTACCAACGCCTAGAAACTGCATAAGACCGCTGCCCTGGCCATGACATTAAAATTCTGCTAGGAGATTTTAATGCAAAAATCCGACGGTGGGGCCGTCGGAAAATTTAGCCTTCATGAAGAAACATCCGAAGACGGCATGAGGTTGATTGAACTCGCGACAGCAAAAAACATGGTAGTTAGCAGTACCAGATTCAAACATCTCCATATATATATCATATTGTGATAGACGGAAGGCATTCATCCAGTGTTTTAGACGTCTGATCGATCCGAGGAGCGAATATCGATTAGGACAATTACCTTGTGGCAGCCAAGGTACGCACCCGTCTTAATGTAGCAGCAAAGGTGCGATCTAACATAACAACTGCTATCAGAGGAAATTGCCTTCTTCCCATCGCATATAAAGTGCTATCCAGCGTACTGTGCACCAGATGATTAGTAATATTTGGCTAGATGAAAGCATGTCGAATGATTGGAACTTCAGCATCCTGTGTCCCTTGCACAAAGGAATGAGCCTCCTTCCCATCGCATATAAAGTGCTATCTAGCGGATTGTGTGAACGAACGAAGTCACTGGTCAATGACATTATTGGACCATACCAATGCGGCTTCAGACCTGGTAAATCCACCATTGATCAGATTTTCACTCTGCGCCAAATCCTCGAAAAGACGACAGCCCTATCCGTGTATAAAGCGATATCTGCGTTTGACATTCCTGCAAAAATAATACGGCTATGCAGGATAACATTGTCGGGCACAAGTTCAGCAGTTAAAGTCGGAAAGGACCAATCGGAGTCCTTTAATACCGAATGAGGATTCAAACAAGGTGACAGTTTGTCTTGTTCTGGAAAAGGTCATACGAGAGGCAAAAGTGAACAGAAATGACAATATGTACACCAAACAACACCAGTTACTCGCCTACGCCGATGAAATCGACATAATGGGTCGAACTCTGCCAGCGGTAACAGCCACCTTTGAACAAATTGAGAAGGAGTCTGCCAAAGTGGGTCTGGCAGTAAACGGCGAGAAGACCAAGCTGATTTTATCGATGCGCAAGACGTCCAGTAGACTCTAACAAACTGTGGAACTTCAGAACTACGGCATCGAGGTAGTTAAACTGCGCAAAAGACCGACGCGCCTGGAAATCTTTTTTAAGCTCGGCTTATAAAACGAAAGTTCTGTCACAAGCCACAAGCCTTTGTTAGGCCTGTGAAGAACATTTTTAAAAAATCCACGCTTATGAATAGGTCCTACGACCTTTGTTAGGCCTGTGAAGAAATATTTTTAAATGTCCACGCCTATGAAGAGGTCCTTAAAAATATTTTTTTTAAAAATCCGCGCCTATGAATAGGTCCTAAGACCTTAGTTAGGCCTTTGAAAAAATATTTTTTTAAAAATCCGCGCCTATGAATTGGTCCTAAGACCTTAGTTAGGCCTTTGAAAAAATATTTTTAAATGTCCACGCCTATGAAGAGGTCCTTAAAAATATTTTTTAAATGTCCACGCCTATGAAGAGGTCCTTAAAAATATTTTTTAAAAATCCACGCTTTATGTAGATCTCCAAAAATATTTTTTAAAAAATCCACTCCTATTTAGAGGTCCTTAAAGTATTTTTTAAAACCCACGCCTTTTTAGAGGTCCTTAAAACCAATTTTTTAAAACATCCACGCCTATTTAGAGGCCCTTAAAAATTATTTTAAAAAATTCACACTTTTGGTCCTTGAAAAAATCTGTTTTAAATATCCCTCTTTGTTTTTTAAAGGCATTAGAAAATATTGAAACAAAACCCAAAAATAAAATCTAATCCTCCTTCTTCTTCATGTCCTTTATAAATGCCACAATTTCATCTAACCTTCAAAATGTCAAGCCTCCTAACTTTTCAAAGTCTTGTACAAAACGGAAATGTGCCAACATCTTTATTCGACTAACTGGATGGGTTGCTCGTCATATGTTCTCGTCCTATGTCCTTACCATGTATGACCAGTCAAAATGTCAGTTTTCAATCAGTAAGTCTGTCCGGCTGTCTGTCTGACTGCCTGTCTGTCTTTTTGGCAGTTTTGTAGTTTTGTTGATGGCTGTCTATGGTGGTGGTGCTGGTGATGGTGGTGGGCATGCCTTTACAATGTCAATGCCTTTTCTATTGTCCTGTAGATTTTGTGGTGAAAGCATAACAATACATGCTGGTTATCGAACTGAACTACAAATTTCTGAACCACCTGACCCATGCCAATGATGCAGGCCAGAATCAGGACAAAAAGAAAAAATAAGAAATTGAACACATGTCAGGCTATGTTTTTTTCTGTTCATGGGTTATGGGAGGTGGTCGGGGGGAAAAGGTGGCTATAACAAATGGCAAAATCATATTTTTTTGGCACGGAAAACGGAAAGGGAAATGATTTTTGCAGAGTGTTGCTTCAGACACAAACACATGTGGTGGTCATGTGTTTGTTCAGGCAGTCTCCCTCACACACACATATACAAACTTTTAAAGAAAAATTAAATTCACCTTTTCTCTCAAAACAAACTAAAAGTGGTATCCAAAATTCACCACATAACGGAGCAAATATTCCATTGACTATGCGCATGATTCTCTCACTCTCATCATTCATTCTCTCCCTCTCTCAGGAATATTTATCACAATATTACTCATTTTTTGAACTGAGAGCATTATTTCCCTCTTTGAGTTTTATCACTGCCGAATGCTGCCGCATTGAGTTTGAGTGGTTTTGAATTGAGTCTCCCCGCATTACTTTGACGCGTCGGATTCTCTGTGTTCGGTTTCGAAATATATGTCAGGATTTGATGTCTGTCTTATGGGGTAGATTTGTGGTAATAAAATAATATATGGATATTTTACACAGCACAATTGTCTTTTGGTTCATTTTCAAAAATACTATAGGGCTTTTGTGTGGTAGCTTCATAGCTTAAAGTCATAATGAATTTTTATTGTGTATGAGAATGTGTGTATGTGAGTGTAGATTTAAGCACTGATTTGGTCCGTCTATTTTTCCGGTGGTAATAAAATTTAAATGACTTCATACGATTTCGTTTAGATTAAAATTTATTGACTTTAATAGACAAACAATTATAAGAAGATTTTTAAAGACCGTGAGTCTCATAAAAGCGGATTTAAAAAAAAATATTTTTGAAGTATCTTCCAAACAATAAGAATGAATTTTTTAAAGAATATTTTTCAACGACCATCCGACCAATAAGCGTGGATTTTTTAAAGACTATTTTTTAAAGAACCTTCACTACAATAGGCGTGGATTTTTTAAAGAATATTTTTCAAGGACCATCACTACAATAGGCGTGGATTTTTTAAAGAATATTTTTCAAGGACCATCACTACAATAGGCGTGGATTTTTTAAAGAATATTTTTCAAGGACCATCACTACAATAGGCGTGGATTTTTTAAAGAATATTTTTCAAGGACCATCACTACAATAGGCGTGGATTTTTTAAAGAATATTTTTCAAGGACCATCACTACAATAGGCGTGGATTTTTTAAAGAATATTTTTCAAGGACCATCACTACAATAGGCGTGGATTTTTTAAAGAATATTTTTCAAGGACCATCACTACAATAGGCGTGGATTTTTTAAAGAATATTTTTCAAGGACCATCACTACAATAGGCGTGGATTTTTTAAAGAATATTTTTCAAGGACCATCACTACAATAGGCGTGGATTTTTTAAAGAATATTTTTCAAGGACCATCACTACAATAGGCGTGGATTTTTTAAAGAATATTTTTCAAGGACCATCACTACAATAGGCGTGGATTTTTTAAAGAATATTTTTCAAGGACCATCACTACAATAGGCGTGGATTTTTTAAAGAATATTTTTCAAGGACCATCACTACAATAGGCGTGGATTTTTTAAAGAATATTTTTCAAGGACCATCACTACAATAGGCGTGGATTTTTTAAAGAATATTTTTCAAGGACCATCACTACAATAGGCGTGGATTTTTTAAAGAATATTTTTCAAGGACCATCACTACAATAGGCGTGGATTTTTTAAAGAATATTTTTCAAGGACCATCACTACAATAGGCGTGGATTTTTTAAAGAATATTTTTCAAGGACCATCACTACAATAGGCGTGGATTTTTTAAAGAATATTTTTCAAGGACCATCACTACAATAGGCGTGGATTTTTTAAAGAATATTTTTCAAGGACCATCACTACAATAGGCGTGGATTTTTTAAAGAATATTTTTCAAGGACCATCACTACAATAGGCGTGGATTTTTTAAAGAATATTTTTCAAGGACCATCACTACAATAGGCGTGGATTTTTTAAAGAATATTTTTCAAGGACCATCACTACAATAGGCGTGGATTTTTTAAAAAGAAACATTTTCAAGGTTCATCCGACCAATAAGCGTGGATTTTTTAAAAAGAAACATTTTCAAGGTTCATCCGACCAATAAGCGTGGATTTTTTAAAGAAACATTTTCAAGGTCCATCCGACCAATAAGCGTGGATTTTTTAAAGAAACATTTTCAAGGTCCATCCGACCAATAAGCGTGGATTTTTTAAAGAAACATTTTCAAGGTCCATCCGACCAATAAGCATGGATTTTTTAAAGAAACATTTTCAAGGTCCATCCGACCAATAAGCGTGGATTTTTTAAAGAAACATTTTCAAGGTCCATCCGACCAATAAGCGTGGATTTTTTAAAGAAACATTTTCAAGGTCCATCCGACCAATAAGCGTGGATTTTTTATAGAAACATTTTCAAGGTCCATCCGACCAATAAGCGTGGATTTTTTAAAGAAACATTTTCAAGGTCCATCCGACCAATAAGCGTGGATTTTTTAAAGAATATTTTTCAAGGTCCATCCGACCAATTTATGATTATTTTCTTGCAATTGCCATTCGCTTTAAGTTTTCTTCTTTAAATCACTATTCCTTCTTAAGAATTTCGTCCAATTTTCCTCACGAAAAAAATTTCCCAAAAATTAGAAATTTAATGAAAACGATTTAATGACGATAACGAACCCAAACAATATAAAGAAATGGAAAGAATTGCAGAAAAAAAATACAAAATAATTAAATTTGGCCATTGAAAATCGAAGCAAGCAAGAAACACTAAAGGAGAAGAAGAAACAACGAGACGGACACAAAATCTGCAACCGCAATCGGTTGGCAAACTGCTATTGGCTTCCACGATAATGTCATTGTGAGCTAGGCCACTGTTTAAACATAGATAAAGTTAATCGAAGAACTGTTTCCGCAAAGGTCGTTTTGGGTTAATGGATTTTATATTGTTGACGTATTATTTCTATTATCAGGTTGAACAATTTAATTAAAGGTTCATAGTAAGAAATGGAGAAAATGTAAGCTATTTAAAATAAAATTGAAAAATGAAACGCCTACAAAGAGGTCCTTGAAAAGAATTTTTAAAAAAATCCACGCCTATAAAGAGGTCTTTGAAATTTATTTTTAAGAGTTCCTTATAAGTTATTTAAATACCAGTAAGGAAAGTAAGTGAGTCGGACTGGGCTGACTATATGATACCCTTCACCACTTGGGGTATATTTCACATAGTCTCCCACCAGACTGAATGAAAGATTTACAAGAACATTGGTGCAAGATCTCTATTAAATCGGACGAAAATATATATGGGACCTATATCTAAATCTGAACCGATTTTCATGAAATGTGCCAGACATCATTCTACACTCAATTTCGTACGCTATGACAAATCCCGTGCAAATCGAACAATATATAGAGTATTTTGTGCAACATTTACATTAAATCGGACGAACATATATATAAGAGCTATATCTGAATCTGAACCGATTTTCACGAAAACTAGCACACATCATTCTACATCTAATTCCGTACGCTATGCGAAATTTCGTGCAAATCAAAGAATATATAGGGTATTTGGTGCAACATTTACATTAAATCGGAAGAAACAATATATATAGGAGCTATATCTAAATTTGAACCGATTTTCACGGAACTTAACACGCATCATTCTAGAATTAATTCAGTACGCTGGGCAAAATTTCGTGTAAATCGGAAGATCAATACGGACATTGGTACACCATTTGTCTTAAATCGGACGAAGGTATATATGGGAGCTATATCTAATTATTAACCGATTTTCACGAAACTCGATACTCAATTAACTCATTCTAGAGTTAATTGAGTACTCTGTGTCAAATTTCGTGCAAATCGAAGAATATATAGGGTATTTGGTGCACCATTTGTCTTAAATCGGACGAAAATATATATGGGAGCTATATCTAAATCTGAACCGATTTTCAGGAAATTTAGCAAACATCACTCTACTCGTTATTCAGTACGCTGTGCAAAATTTCGTGCAAATTGAAAGATATTTAGGGAATTTGGCGCACCATTTACCTTAAATCGGACGAAAATAAACATGGAAGCTATATCTAAATCTGGACCGATTTTCATGAAACATGGCAGACATCATTCTAGGCTCAATTCAGTACGTTATGCTAAATTTTGTGCAAATTGAAAGATATATAGGGACTTTGGTGCACCATTCGGACGAAAATATATATGGTAGCTATATCTTTTTTCTCAATTTCAAAGGGGTCATCCTTGGGCCGAATAAATGATTTAAAAAAATGATTTAATTTTAAATTTCTTTACAAAAAAACAGACGGACAGACATGCATAAATCAACTCAGTAAATGATTGTATGCATTTTCTCAAAAATAACTAAAAATCCAAACCTATAAGAGGTCCTTAATATTTATTTAAAAAAATCCACGCCCATAAAGAGGTCCTTAAAATTTATTAAAAAAAATCCACGCCCATAAAGAGGTCCTTAAAATTTATTAAAAAAAATCCACGCCTCCTTTGTAGAGGTCCTTAAAATTTATTTAAAAAAATCCACGCCTATAAAGCCTATTTTTAGAGGTTGTTTAAAAATTATTTTTAAAAAATCCTATTTTGTAGAGGTCCTTAAAATTTATTTTAAGAAATCCACGCCTCCTTTGTAGAGGTCCTTAAAATGATTTTTTTAAAAATCCACGCCTATTGTTTAGAGGTCCTTAAAAATTATTTTTTAAAAATCCACGCCTATGAAGAATTGCTTAAACATTTTTTTAGAGGTCCTTAAAAATTATTTTTTAAAAATCCACGCCTATTGTTTTGAGGTTCTTAAAAATTATTTTTAAAAATCCTCGCCTAAAAATAATTTTTTATCCAAGTATAAGAGGTCCTTAAAAATAATTTTAAAAAATCCACTCTTATGAAACACTTATGAAAATATTTAAAAAAAAATCCACTTATGAGGTTGTTTAAAAAAATCCTTAAAAATTATTAGCATTTCCCCCCTACCCTTGGGTAGGTATATTTTTCGTTTTTGTTTTTCTTTCTCCTTTCTTTCCTTATATGCGCAAATAACCCCCATGTCTGAAATAAGAAAAGAAAAATACATATTTATGTATTTTACAGCGTTGATAAACAACTTCATTGTGAAATTCCAACCAACAACCTACCTACCAGGCCCCTTGAGTATAAATTTGTTTGCAAAACAAAAGGATTAACATTTTAACCCTAGATAAATAGTGTTAATGCAATCGTCTACCGAGTTCTGGTGGCTGAAGGGTTAATCAGGAGATGATTGTTGTTCTTGTTGCTATTCTTAATACAAGGGAAAGCCCTCATATTTGCAAAGTTATGATGATGACGATGAAAAGTATTTTTGTGTAGAACCTCTAATTTGCATTAATCTTTTCATTGGGCGCAAAAGTTTGAAAATTACCCTCAGAGCTCTAGGTAACCTAAAATCATTTTTCCATTCATTCGCCCTGCCTGTGTTTTACAAACAAACACAAAATTTAAATAAAAGTTTTTTTGTTTTGTGAAAAGTAAATGAATATGGATATGAGTTGAGCTGAGGCGGGGTTGGGGAGGCTGAATAATGTTGTTTGCCAATTTTTTTTAGCTCCTTTGGGGGTTTCGTTAAGTCATTTGTAAACATGCCATGGGAAAAACGGCATCAGCATGCATATGTTGGGATCGTTTGAGAAGAATAATTTTCAAAAAAATATTAAAATGGAAAAATAATAATAACAATAAAATATGGAAATTCATAATACGTAACATATCCCTTTTATTATAAAAAACCTCATTACTTATCCCCATATCCCCATTCAATGCTTCTCTCACTTATCCTGCTTCCGAAAACAAAAACATGCAGCTCACATTCATGTCAACATTTTTTAAGCAAGACCAACACATTAACACGTCTTCTTCTTCCTCTTCGAAGCTCCATGTCGTTTGCCATTGGCTTAACAGGACTTCTGACCTTGTCATTCACGTCAGTCATTCTTGTTGTTGTTGTTGCCGTTTGTCATTTTCAATACCTGTTTGAAGTCAATAAAATATGCAAGTCGCATTTCGCCATGCTCCTGAATAAACGATGCAACAACAACAGCAACACATTAAACGTAACCACAACAAATGGAAATGGACTGCTGTTGTTGTTGCTTCTACTTCTGCTGCATGACAATGACAATCCATAAAATTTTCCATTAATGGAGGACAACATTGACCGCAATTATCCAGAATGAGGAAAACAAAAACTTTGAAGGTCAGTTAGTTTGGAAGTAAACAAGGATATTTAAATAAATGTTTTCAAGGATTTTTTAAAAATAATATTTAAGGACCTCTAAAAATTAGGCGTGGATTTTTTAAAAATAATTTTTAAGGACCTCTAAAAAATAGGCGTGGATTTTTTAAAAATAATTTTTAATGACCTCTAAAGAATAGGCGTGGATTTTTTAAAAATAATTTTTAAGGACCTCTTAAAAATAAGCGTGGATTTTTTAAAAATAATTTTTAAGGACCCCTAAAAAATAGGCGTGGATTTTTTAAAATTCAATTTTAAGGACCTCTAAAGATTAGGCGTGGATTTTTTTAAAATTCAATTTTAAGGACCTCTAAAGAATAGGCGTGGATTTTTTTAAAATTCAATTTTAAGGACCTCTAAAGATTAGGCGTGGATTTTTCAAAAATCAATTTTAAGGACCTTTAAAGAATAGGCGTGGATTTTTCAAAAATCAATTTTAAGGACCTTTAAAGAAAAGGCGTGGATTTTTCAAAAATCAATTTTAAGGACCTTTAAAGAATAGGCGTGGATTTTTCAAAAATCAATTTTAAGGACCTTTAAAGAATAGGCGTGGATTTTTCAAAAATCAATTTTAAGGACCTTTAAAGAATAGGCGTGGATTTTTCAAAAATCAATTTTAAGGACCTTTAAAGAATAGGCGTGGATTTTTCAAAAATCAATTTTAAGGACCTTTAAAGAATAGGCGTGGATTTTTTAAAAATCAATTTTAAGGACCTTTAAAGAATAGGCGTGGATTTTTCAAAAATCAATTTTAAGGACCTATTTTTTAAAAACCATTTTTAAGGACCTCTAAAAATTAGGCGTGGATTTTTTAAAAATCATTTTTAAGGACCTCTAAAAATTAGGCGTGGATTTTTTAAAAATCATTTTTAAGGACCTCTAAAAATTAGGCGTGGATTTTTTAAAAATCATTTTTAAGGACCTCTAAAAATTAGGCGTGGATTTTTTAAAAATCATTTTTAAGGACCTCTAAAAATTAGGCGTGGATTTTTTAAAAATCATTTTTAAGGACCTTAGGCGTGGATTTTTTAAAAATATTTTTAAGGCGTGGATTTTTTAAAATTCAATTTTAAGGACCTTTAAAAAATAGGCGTGGATTTTTTAAAATTCAATTTTAAGGACCTCTAAAGATTAGGCGTGGATTTTTTAAAATTAAATTTTAAGGACCTTTAAAAAATAGGCGTGGATTTTTTAAAATTAAATTTTAAGGACCTTTAAAAAATAGGCGTGGATTTTTTAAAATTCAATTTTAAGGACCTCTAAAGATTAGGCGTGGATTTTTTTAAATTCAATTTTAAGGACCTCTTAAAAATAGGCGTGGATTTTTTAAAAATAATTTTTAAGGACCTCTAAAAAATAGGCGTGGATTTTTTAAAATTCAATTTTAAGGACCTCTAAAGATTAGGCGTGGATTTTTTTAAAATTAAATTTTAAGGACCTCTAAAGAATAGGCGTGGATTTTTTTAAAATTCAATTTTAAGGACTTCTAAAGATTAGGCGTGGATTTTTTTAAAATTCAATTTTAAGGACCTCTAAAGAATAGGCGTGGATTTTTTAAAATTCAATTTTAAGGACTTCTAAAGATTAGGCGTGGATTTTTTTAAAATTCAATTTTAAGGACCTCTAAAGAATAGGCGTGGATTTTTTAAAAATCATGTTTAAGGACCTCTAAAAAATAGGCGTGGATTTTTTAAAAATCATTTTTAAGGACCTCTAAAAAATAGGCGTGGATTTTTTAAAAATCATTTTTAAGGGATATCCCTAGGCGTGGATTTTTTAAAAATCATTTTTAAGGGATATCCCTAGGCGTGGATTTTTTAAAAATCATTTTTAAGGAACTCTAAAGAATAGGCGTGGATTTTTTAAAAATCAATTTTAAGAACCTCTAAAGAATAGGCATGGATTTTTAAAAATCAATTTTAAGGACCTCTAAAGAATAGGCGTGGATTTTTTAAAAATCAATTTTAAGGACCTCTAAAGAATAGGCGTGGATTTTTGAAAAATCAATTTTAAGGACCTCTAAAGAATAGGCGTGGATTTTTGAAAAATCAATTTTAAGAACCTCTAAAGAATAGGCATGGATTTTTAAAAATCAATTTTAAGGACCTCTAAAGAATAGGCGTGGATTTTTTAAAAATCAATTTTAAGGACCTCTAAAGAATAGGCGTGGATTTTTGAAAAATCAATTTTAAGGACCTCTAAAGAATAGGCGTGGATTTTTGAAAAATCAATTTTAAGGACCTCTAAAGAATATGCGTGGATTTTTTAAAAATCATTTTTAAGGACCTCTAAAAATTAGGCGTGGATTTTTTAAAAACCATTTTTAAGGACCTCTAAAAATTAGGCGTGGATTTTTTAAAAATCATTTTTAAGGACCTCTAAAAATTAGGCGTGGATTTTTTAAAAATCATTTTTAAGGACCTCTAAAAATTAGGCGTGGATTTTTTAAAAATCATTTTTAAGGACCTCTAAAAATTAGGCGTGGATTTTTTAAAAATCATTTTTAAGGGATATCCCTAGGCGTGGATTTTTTAAACATCATTTTTAAGGGATATCCCTAGGCGTGGATTTTTTAAAAATAATTTTTGAAGTCTATCCATCTCTATCTATCCAGGCGTGGATTTTTTAAAATTCATTTTTAAGGACCTTTAAAAAATAGGCCTGGATTTTTTAAAATTAATTTTAAGGACCTCTAAAGATAGGCGTGGATTTTTTAAAAATAATTTTTAAGGACCTTTAAAAAATAGGCGTGGATTTTTTAAAATTAAATTTTAAGGACCTTTAAAAAATAGGCGTGGATTTTTTAAAATTCAATTTTAAGGACCTCTAAAGATTAGGCGTGGATTTTTTTAAATTCAATTTTAAGGACCTCTTAAAAATAGGCGTGGATTTTTTAAAAATAATTTTTAAGGACCTCTAAAAAATAGGCGTGGATTTTTTAAAATTCAATTTTAAGGACCTCTAAAGATTAGGCGTGGATTTTTTTAAAATTAAATTTTAAGGACCTCTAAAGAATAGGCGTGGATTTTTTTAAAATTCAATTTTAAGGACTTCTAAAGATTAGGCGTGGATTTTTTTAAAATTCAATTTTAAGGACCTCTAAAGAATAGGCGTGGATTTTTTAAAATTCAATTTAGGACCTCTAAAAAATAGGCGTGGATTTTTTAAAAATCATTTTTAAGGAACTCTAAAGAATAGACGTGGATTTTTTAAAAATCATTTTTAAGGACCTCTAAAAAATAGGTGTGTTTTTTTTAAAAATCATTTTTAAGGAACTCTAAAGAATAGGCGTGGATTTTTTAAAAATCAATTTTAAGAACCTCTAAAGAATAGGCATGGATTTTTAAAAATCAATTTTAAGGACCTCTAAAGAATAGGCGTGGATTTTTTAAAAATCAATTTTAAGGACCTCTAAAGAATAGGCGTGGATTTTTGAAAAATCAATTTTAAGGACCTCTAAAGAATAGGCGTGGATTTTTGAAAAATCAATTTTAAGAACCTCTAAAGAATAGGCATGGATTTTTAAAAATCAATTTTAAGGACCTCTAAAGAATAGGCGTGGATTTTTTAAAAATCAATTTTAAGGACCTCTAAAGAATAGGCGTGGATTTTTGAAAAATCAATTTTAAGGACCTCTAAAGAATAGGC